>NC_054748.1:6325466-6547966 GCF_018143015.1 Lytechinus variegatus | reverse complement strand
CTCCCAACTGCTTGGTGGCAAATTGAAGCGTTCGGTAGATTAAACGTCGGTCACATTTCCCCTACGGCCGTTTTATCTAATTTTATTCAAGCCACCCAGCTTATACAACAAGTGTTATATTGGCTGTTTTCAAGTCGCCTTACGGCGGTTGTAGGGGAAATGTTAATTTATATCTGAATCACCTATTGAATATGTATATCATTTATTCAATGTTGAATTTTGTTCATGCTTTTATTTAAATTGAATTAATTTACCTTGTATTAATTCGTATTATGTTGAAGAATGAAAAAAACGAATAGACTTGAATTAAACTTGAGAATTTCAACTCACCTTAGGGCGGTTGTAGGGGGAAATGTGACTGAGGACTTTAGATATATACGTATAGGTTTAAAAGAATTATGAATAGTCCTGTCGATAGTGCTTTTAATACTACTACCTATTATTTAACAGGCATGGTCGATCGAGGCACCCCGTAAATCTTGAGAATACAACTGTATAGAATTGTACCCATATAGGATGCCCAAAGTCCACTCCCCGTAAAATGACCTTCTGTTTTCTTTTGCTTGTTAAAATACCCTTCATTCGTTAGCTATGTGACTTTTTGTTGCTTGTCATTTTTTCACGCTCAATGGCATCCCAGAAACGTCTCCTGTAGAAGGCCACGAGTAGAGATTATGGTAGCATTTTTGTCACGATACCACACATTTTCGTTTCGTAGGCCCAAGCCATTCGTAGAATTCACGTCAATTTGTAGTATTCACTATTACTCGCATCTGAAACAACTGAGTGTCGGGAGCCCCCCCCCCCAAAAAAAAAAACAAACAGAAGGAAATAGAATGATAAAATAAAAATGACCGGAACGGCTTGACACTATTACGCATAGATAGATCAAAGACTTATTAGAAAATGTTTTACTAGTTTGTTCAATTTTTGGACGGGCAACCATTTCCCCGGGATAACATATTGTCTCTTAATTTTCTTTATCTCCTTGTTTTAAAGAAGTGGGACCAAAACGGAAGGTGAAAAGAGGAAGAAGTCATAGGGAAAGAAAAGGAAGGGGAAACAGAGAGAAATAAGAAAATAATATTGGGATGGAAGAAGGGTGAACAAAAATATGGAGGAAAACAGTTGAAAGAGAAAAAAAACCAAGAATTTGAGAGGGGAAGAAATTTAGGATCGAGAATCAATGGGAGAGGGGGGACAAAATAATATGGAAATGGATAGAGACAGAAAATAAGGGGAAAGAAGTAGAGAGAGCTGGTGGACGATGGGGGGGGGGGGAGAAATGAAATTTGGTTAAGAGTGCACGATCAATTTCAAATGTAATTCAGGGTCAGTGGGCGTAGTAAGATACATATTACATAAATGGTGAATAATTACTTGATAGTTGTTTCAAAGTCAGCAATGCTGCTATATTGAATTACGTAATGCAGGCAAGACTACCAGAGACGCTCTACTTGTTCTTGTGTGTGTTTTTTTTTATAAGTTTTCTTGTTTTCATATTGTACAGCATTTCTCAAATGAACGATCATGACTAACCTTCCCCTTGCCTACCTCTATTGGAACAATCTCATGACCTTCAAAAAGAAAAGCCATCTCATGATGACCCGATACACACTTCTTACACAGGTACTTGTGGCAGGTTTTGCAGAATGAGTTGGCATTCCTTTGCCGTCTGCAAGCATTGCATTTTGGACGTGTTCCACTCTTTTTGTCCTCTTGTTCGTTGGTGCAGTCTTTTTTAGATGATTGATCAATGACATCCTCAATTGAAACAGTCTCATGACCTTCAAAAAGAGAAGCCATTTCTTGATGCCCAGTCACGCACCTTTCACACAAGTACCTGTCGCAGGTCTTGCAGAATAACTCGGCATCCCATTGCCGTCTGCAAGCATTGCATTTAGGACGAGTCTCCCTCTTTTTCGCGTTGTAGTCGTCTATGCATCCGTTGACCGTCACATTAGGAGGGAAATCATCAGAACGTTTTCCAGAAGTAAACTTGGAGACCTTCCTGCAGACTGGGCACACCATGTGGTTATTATGTAGATGGGCTTGTTCGTAGATCCTTAGGCACCCCCGACAGAAAGTGTGCCCACATGTCGGAAGAATGCTTGCCTCGACGAAGATATCGAAGCAAAGTGGGCACGTCAAGTTTTCTGAAGAACTAGAAGATTTCCTTCTCAAAGCCATTTCTGCCATTTCCTACAAGATCCTAAAATATGTCTAATCATTAAAGCATTAGGAGTATGAATTACAGTTCTAATATCATCTAGAATTCACCACCCAATATGACGGAAGCAGAATCATACTCTAACTTATTGTCTTGATTCTTGAATGCTAAATGTTAAATGCCGTTTCGCTTGCTCCCTGTGTGGGGGACATTCTACCAATTTAAGTCACAGTCACAACGGCAATACCGATCCGACACCTACCCAACTTGTTTACATTATTTCCAATGATGTATTACTTCTTGCTTTGGAACCGACTTCATTGGTCTGACTGTAACATTTAATGTTGACAGTCTATTTTGTGATTATCTTTATCAAATAACAGATAGTGCGACGTCAATAGTAAATGGTGCATGAGCATTCAGGGGGAAATACACCTCGCATTGACAGGTTGCATAACTGTATCTATAAACCAAACTGTTTCCCCGCCAACAAATCAAACATCCTTAAACTTCTGGGATAGCATATCTAGAGAGATTGTTGAATAGTGAAACTGTAGATTATGTCACGAATATGTTAAAGTAGTTCCAGTCTAGGATTGAAGTATATTTCATTTCTACCCAACATTAACAACAACGTAGGGCCTACATTGGAAAGATCTATGGAAGATTGGGGAGAATTATAACACTGGAAAAATGTAACCGAGGCTCCCACTCCCAGCAGAAACTGACACCTTGTATACATAACACATCATACACATTTCATGCTGTTTGAGTTTAAGCAGATGTAACGGTTCGTGGAAATTTCTACAGCAAAATAAACGTTTTATTAAACAGGACCTAAGACTAGTCGTAATTTACATTCAAGGGTACTGGAAGGAGATGTGTATGTGTGTGTGAGCGTGTGTGTGTGTGTGTGTGGGGGGGAATTGAATTATAATATAACATGGTACCTACATTAACGTGCCGAACGAAAGTCTGGGAGCTCTATAGTACTACAAGTCAATCTTGGGCTTAAAACAGGGGTATCCGGAACGGGTCTTGGATCAACATTTGCTAAAAAAAATCATATATTTCATGTAATAAAATACAGAAGAAATAGAGAGCGGATGACATCATCAGTTCCCTCATTTGCATAGAGACCTGTGGCCCGTTGCATAAAAGTTACTATCATGGTAACTATGGTAATGATGCTCAACAGCCAATTAACATCAAGGATTCCATGACAGTTACCATTGCATGACAAAGCTACCTTAATGGTAACTTTTACGCAACGGGGTTCAGGATTGTGCATATAACTGTTTTGTGAAATTAAGCGAATTTAAAAAGAAATAATAAATTTTCTATTTTTACATCTGATTTTGATGATACTTTAAGTGCTATGCGTGTTATTTTCCCGCTCTTTTTATTCTTATCAATTTTTTCTTGGGGTGATCTGTCTTTTAGAAAAACTTGACTTAAATTGCAAGAAAACCAGCATGCATAGCCCATTCCCCATCTCTCTCTCCTATATCATTGAATGTGCTTCCCTCTTTCTCTCTCTCCCCCACGCCCCTCCCTCCACCCCCTTTCTCTTTCTCTCCTTATTCATCCTGCCTTCTTTATTCCACCTTCTTTGTTTTACCTTTTCTCCTATCAAACCACGCCTCTTTTCCTTTCTTGTTTGTCTTCTCCCCCTCCCTCTCTCCTCCCACCCCTCTCTTTCCTAATTCCACTCCGACCATCATGTCATTCCATTTTCCCCATTCCCCCTTCCTTGTTGGTTACACTTCGTAATTCCGAAGGTTCGTAATTCCGAAACACGTAAAGTGCCTATACCTCGATCATGTCGATGTTCGTTGATCCGAAAACGTAAAAGGGTTCGTTAGTCTGAACATTCGTGGCGTTATTCCGAAGGTTCGATAATCCGAAAACGAAATAAGGTTCGATGTTCCGAACATGTTCCGAATATTCGTTAATCCGAAAAAGAAATAAGGTTCGTTAATCCGAAAACGAAATAAGGTTCGTTGTTCCAAAGGTCCGTTAGTCCGAAAACGAAATAAGGTTCGTTAATCATTATGTGTTCGGACTAACGAACCTTCGGAATACCCGAACCTTCGGAATAACGAAGCTTTGGAATTACGAATGTATGCATTCTTTGTTTACCTTTTCTTCTATCACACCATTTCTCCTCTCATTTTATGTCCTCCACCCACCCCTTTCTCTCTTTCTCCCTCTCCTCTGTTTCAATACACGTATTAAAGGCATACACCAGGCTAAAATTATTAGAGCTTTGGAGTTTCATCAAAATCGAATTGAAAAATGAAGTTAATGTTATCTCAGAGTCCATCAATATTTTATGAAAACATTTTTATACTTCCATCAGGAATATGCAATAGATTGGCTGATGATTTTATGCCTAAACATATTTTTTTCCAATAATCATTTCAACAAATCATAATGTTTCCATATTTTCAGTCAAAATCATGTCTCCTAAGCATTAAAGTTGAAAATGATGAAAATCCACAATTTATTGTTCGAAATGAAATGAAATACTCTGAAAATTTGCTTTGCCCAATTGATCGTGGGCCCGGCAGCCGCTGTGCAGCGCCAGATCGACGAGGCTCTATCCCTTTAATTGTTGAACGCCCAAAAGGGTAGCAGCAACTCCCATCTTTTAAAGTCTTTTGGTCTGACGCGGTCGGGGTTTGAACCCCTGACCACCCGGTTGTGATACGAACGCTCTACCAACTGAGCCAACACACCGGTTATAGTTAAAGTTATAGCAGTGATTATAGAAAATCGGTTGAAAGACCCATTAGTTGTCTTCGCGGATAAACGTAATGTGATAATACAAAATAATATAAATGAGGATTATGGCATCATCAGTTCGCTCATTTTATTCTATTTCATTTCATTTATTTTCCACTTCCATCAATCATTTACAATAAGTTTTGTTACATACATCTTGATATTTATAATCAATAAAACCAGAAAACTTTATATGTATAATAATCAAGATAACCATAAATCAGGACGGAAATTGAGGAAGCTACTAAAAAGCGAAGCTAATAGAATGCAGCCTCCTACTACATGAGCAAAACACAAACACAACATGGTAGAAATTTGAGCATGAATCTAGTTGAATATACATGTATAATACCTGACAAAACTACTTGTATAAAAAATGATACGTACACTTTGTCTTGCACTATAAACAAAATATTTATTGCCAATTAATACCCATTTTATTTTTGTATATTTGTAAACCCCGACTGGTGAGGAGAGCTTCATAATAGAAACTAGTTTTTCTTTTTGATAGTCATCCACAGGCACTAGTGGGTGGTAATATCTTCCTCTTGTACATATTATTGTTGCCTTTTGCCTGGAATCAAAATAAAATAATATAAATAAATAAATACAAAGTATTAGAAGTTAGCTTGTTAAGTTAATATCTGATAAATTTGCCAATGAACTATCATATGATAATTCATATGTGCACTTGAACTACCTTAACAATAAATATTATTACAATATTTATTAGCTCAGTTAAATTTGTAAAGTAGTAGTAGGGAATATAATCAATGAAAACGAAGAATTAACGATATATATACTGCATTTTCATTGAAAGAGAGTGCGACGAAGTGGTAAAGTTACCAGGCACTCTTCTTGAGTTGATAATTCACAGTTTACATTCAAATTTTGATATTTCGGAGACATACAACCGATTAATGTGCAGATAAAACGGTTAATGGACTGATAATCAATTAGTCCTACACTATCTGTGGAAGGGGGGGGGGTCCATTATTCGCAATAATGCAGATCATTAAGTTCAGTTGAGTTTGGATTATATGAAAACGAGGTACATTTTATTCCAGTGATACTTTGATGAAATACAAGTGATTCATACAAGCAAATGCAAGCATTTCGTATGAAAGGGAAACCAGGTAACACCACGATGAAAACATCCCTTTCAAATCGAGCGCATTGAATTCAACTCTTTCCTTCAAGTTCAGATCGTCAAGATCATAGAGCCTGATCACAACTCTCTTATTCAGCATGTCAACACTCGCTACATACACCCTATCCTGCTCATCCACGGCAGCATACAGGCCGACACCATCTGGACCTTGTAGAGACTCACCGGCATTCCCATCCCTGTCATAGACTGTTAACACCCTTGGAAAGAAACAACATGAACTCGCGACGATCAAACCCGATCTGGTGGCTGCTGCCTGACCGGTCCTGTTTCTTGTTTGAACAGCGTGTTTGAGAGTGGATCCTGTAGGGTCATAGATGTAAACTTGTTTTCCAGCGTTAGAAATGATGATTTCATCTGATGGACTCCTGTTTAGGGTGAGAAATTTGCCATTGTCATTCACGTGAATGGTTGATTTCTTAGATCCATCGGGAGAATATACGTGTGCTTCTGAATTACCCGTCGATACGCATAGTGACCTGTCTTCCTGTATAATAAGATCAAAATACTCCAGGCCATTACGTGTGTTCGGGTACGGCCATGGCTGCTCTCTACCATCTGAATTGATTATAGCTGCACCATGTCCAACCTTCCCAAACGGGATACCCACGCTGTCATCAGAGTACCGCGTCATTCCCCACACCTCTGCAAATGCTGGTAGAGTTACACGTTTAATGACATTTAACTTGGGATCTGATCTTGTGTTGCTGCCGAGGTTAGGTTGAAGATTTTGTTCAGGCTTCTTCTGTGTGAATTAATACAAGCGAGAAAAAAGAACCCAGTAATTGACATTCTTAAAGAATCCCAAGAATCAAATAATATGGGACATTAAGCATTATGTAAGACAAAAGAAGTACTGGCGCAGATCCGCACCCAATACGATTGGCAAAGACTCTCCCCCTTTTTTTGGGGGGGGGATGGGGGTGGGAGGGGTCAAATTTTACAGACAAATTCACATCGCGGAAAAGTCCAAATCCGTGTACGCGCCTTTAGGAGCAGAGCAGTATTATAAGTACTATTAAAAGTAGTAGTAATAATACATAACATTTATAAGGCGCTTATTACTACTGTTGTTTCTAAGCGCTCTGTGTTCTGTTTATGGTTTGTACTTGGGTTAAAAAAAAGTGGCAGGGGATAATGAAACAGGTAATACAACTATTGTAATAATCAAAACTCAAAACTGGTGTGTATCTCCAATTGACCGGCTCACAACTGTAGTAGTAGTAGTAGTAATAGTATTAGTGTGGACATCAGATCTTAAAAATTATGTCGGAATAGGCTCGAACCTTTTGACCATGTATTTAGTATAAACTTTCCTTTCGTTCTTTGGTCCTCCTTTCATGGTTGTAATGAATGCTTGTTTAGGGGTCCATAGTATCCAAAACCAACGTTTGTACGGTTTTTTTTTTTTTGGGGGGGGGAAGCCATTAGTGGTTAAGACCAACGTTTTAAAGCTTGTGTATAGTTTTGGTAAATCCACCAAAATGCACCTATCACTATTCCAATTCATTGCTAGATAATATGAATGGATATGCCCTATAACAGTTATGATGTGGAGGATATGAAATGAAAATGTGTTTTACAGGATAAATTTTGCGATATTACATGGAAATTTAACTTGATCGGGTCACCCGATCAAATTAAAATATCTGTGTGTTTTTGTCTTTCAATTAAATCCTATTCTAAATCATGGAATGGGCTGAAACTTTCAAGATATGTTCTTTGTCTGTAACTTTTGGATATCTAATCACTAAATTTATAAGATAAATGCTTGAATGCCCATTTTTTAATTTAAAACAAGCATCGCCGAGAGAGGGCGCTATATATCCAAGATTTGAATATTTGAAATTTTCTCAGAGAAGTGCAGTTGGAAAAATATCTAACGGTCTCTACGCTTCAGTAAGACTGTCATATTAGATGATATTCGATTATCAATCACATTATTGACCCTTTACCAAAGCTATACACAGGCTTTAAGTATAATGCTAGCTTTATTCTTACAATACTTACCTCCTGAGGATTGAATAGATACATTTACCTACATTTATATAATTGAAGATTTTTATCAATCTTCTTGTTATTCTTCCCCCTTCCTTCTCTCAATACTTCCCCCTTTTTATTTATAACTCTTCCTTAATTCGTATTCGTACTTTGGTGAATTTCTTGCTGAAATCTTTCAGGGGTGCATCCGTTGCCCCGGGCGCACCCCAATTCTTATTCGTAATTGGTCGTGATGGTACAGTTCGATTCTCTTTAATTAATGACCATGACGACCAATGAGTATTCAAAATGTTGACAAATTAATGTGGACCTTAATTCGCACAAACATTTTCTTGTTTTTATCATCATGCAGCATTTTTTCAATGAATCATCATGACTAATCTTCCCCTTGCCTACCTCTATTGGAACAATCTCATGACCTTCAAAAAGAAAAGCCATCTCATGATGACCCGATACACACTTCTTACACAGGTACTTGTGGCAGGTTTTGCAGAATGAGTTGGCATTCCTTTGCCGTCTGCAAGCATTGCATTTTGGACGTGTTCCACTCTTTTTGTCCTCTTGTTCGTTGGTGCAGTCTTTTTTAGAAGATTGATCAATGACATCCTCAATGGCAACAGTCTCATGGCCTTCAAAATGAAAAGCCATTTCTTGATGACCAGTCACACACCTTTCACACAAATACCTGTCGCAGGTCTTGCAGAATAACTCAGCATCCCATTGCCGTCTGCAAGTATTGCATTTTGGGCGTGTCTCACTCTTTCTCGCGTGGTAGTCGTCTACGAACGCGTTCACCGTCACATTAGCGGGGAAATCATCAACACACTTTGCAGATGTAAACTTGGACTTCTTTCTGCAGACAGGGCACGTCATATGATAGCTCTGAGTGGAAAGATCGATGTTTTTGAGGCATCTACGGCAATAAGTATGCCCACATGTCGGAAGAATGACTGCTTCGACGAAGATGTCTAAGCAAAGTGGGCATATCAAGCTTTGTGGAGGGCCTGAAGTTTCCGCTTTCTCAGCCATGTTGAGTTCTAGATGTATGTCAATCAGGCAAGAGTACAACAGATGACAGTAAAGGAGGGGGATGGGAAAGTCATGATTTCAATATCAAGTGTAAAGAGGATGGAGTTCATTTCCAGGAAGTATCAAAATCTGTACCAGTCTGCGTAAACGTTGGCTTACCGCTCAAAATGGTTACGCTTGCATTAAATTGAAAATTTTGATCAAACATAACAATGGTAAATAGTTCCGTGCATGCTGATTGGGTACTGCGAAATCGTCATGAGATTAATAGAAGTGGGTTTTCCCCACCAGCAAAGTAAACAACTTAGAACGATTTCATCACATTTGCTCCGACCCTTTGGACTTACCAGTTAATGTTTAATAGGGCCGGTTTTCTATATATGTAAAGGGTGAAATTGTCATGTATGTTATACAGCTAAAATGAAGCAATTTGGCTTCCAGTGATGACGGGCTATCAATCACGTCTCCTTAATACTCTTTTACTATCTCCTTCAATGTAGGACACAAAGGTACAACTCAGTCCAATTCCATATCTAATTAGCTTATTGAACGAATCGTAGATAAAGAAGACAATCTGTTATGATCTGCATTATGACCTCTTCCTAAATCTTTTGTTTCTATTCATATCTCCTTTCTCTTCTTCCTCTTCTTTTTTCTATCTCACCCTCCATCTCTTTATCTCTCTTTCTCTCTCTCTCCCTTCCTCCATCATTTTCTCCAATTCTTTTTCTATCTCACTATCCACCTCTTTCTCCTCTCTCTCTATTTTATTGTTCCTTCGTCCCAGTTTTTACTTTTACTCTTCTCTTCCCAATGCGTATGTGTTACAATGTGACTTTTTTTATTATTATTGAATTCGAATAATCAGCGACTATCTGTAATGTTTCAGTAGAACGAAATAATTATACAAAACTCTCTGTATATAAAACTTTATTCTAATTATTTACCCATTGTTACCCACTTCCATTTCTCTTTATACTCTGTATACGTCAGTAATTCAAAATCTCGATATCCTCAAGTCAGATTTATCCATTCCAATTCACTTACATCATAAATCCTTCCAATCCGCTTTCCCGTATACTATATCTTAGGCAAATTTTGAAACTTCTGCAATTACTTATATTTGAAAATATTCTGTTGATTCATATTAACCCCAAAAGTATTAATGATAGTATATTTTTTCACGTTTCGTGTATTTTTTAAATTCTATTTTGATATTGTTATGTTTTATGTTGTTTTTTACACAAAAGTTCTGTACAATTCAGCTCTTGCTGCGAATAGTTTTTAAATAAAATACCTTCATTTTTATTTATAATGATAAAAATAAAAATGTGAGATGCGCAATGATAATGTGATTTTTATTTCCTCATGTAACCCGAAATGGGTACAGAAAAAACCCATAAGTTTACATTTACAATCAGAGCAACAATTTGAATATTTACAGTTTCATACAAAGATGTTACACTAATTCAGTAACAATTGTTAATAGATATAAGACGAAAACGATAATACAAATAATACAAGAAAAAGGAAATGAAATGAAAATAACTGACAAAAAGGTTGCCATTTACAAAAAATACTCAAAATATTATCGCAAGGTCCGGAAATTTAAGTATACATCTGTCGCAAACTAACTTACGCACATTAAATAAAAAACATTAAAAAAATATTTGAAGTGTAAATAAACAGACATCGCATGCTGTAAAATCATGCCATCATAATTATGATTGTTGCATTTACAATATTATGTACAAATCGAATAAACCTGTTTACTTTAAACTGACGTGAAGCATTATTATTTTACAAACTGTTGCTAAATTCGTTAAATCTTTGACATAACAAGCATAGTGATTCATAAGTAGGCCTATTTCTGAAATACATTTTCAGGTATTTTCTTCTTTCATTAATTGTTGAAAATTACAAGTTGTAAAACAGCGATTATATTTATTCCATTAAATCGGGAAGTCGGTGATTTCCACACCTAATAATGATAATAATGGTCAGTTTTGTAGAGCGCAACGTGTCTATGCGCTTCCAAAGGACTTGGATATTATTATCCCGGCTGTACAGTAGCTCAGGCAGCTTTTATGCGCTCGGCATTTCGATGAATAAATTCCCCTCACCTGGTTTGAGTGCAGCAAAATGTGGATTTCTTGATGAAGGAAACTTCGCAATGGCTGGGATTTGAACCAACGACCCTCTGTTTCAAAGTCCGGAGACTAAGCCACCGTGCCACAACGCTCTACAACCTTACCTTTGTTAAAGGCAGTTGTAGATGGGTCTGGTTTGAAATGATTCTAACACCGCGTTCTCACTCAGCACGTTTTTCCTATACTATTCGTTTTCTCCTTAATTGTGTACGCTTTCAATGCAACAGTCCTAAGCAAAGGATGTGATGTATGTATTTGCAAATATATAGACCTAATAGTGTCATAACATAACTTTCACAAAATATATACAGAAAAATGTCTGCAAGTCTTAGACTACGTGACAAACTGTTGACAGTAATGTCAAAAGCGACTTGAACTTTAAACCCCTCCAACGTAATATGACGATAAGCCAAACTCCTAACCGTTGTATATATATTTGCCAACGGCTGGCCTGGGGTTCCGGAACGAAATTTGTTAACTAAACATGTATTATTGAGGCCTATTATTGGACTAACACCGTTTGCTATCATCAGACGAGGTAGATAAAGCTGCAACCATTCTTCATTATAAATCAATCTGCAGGTCCTGCAGATTGATATATATAATGCCATGGCAGGACCGTTCTGGAAACCACTCTGAACGTAACGGAGTGCATTTACCAGCAGCGTCATTGAACTGAGATATATCGTTCGAGGTTGAACTGCACCGTGCCAAAACTTCGAGATCGAGCGACGAAAAATTCATTAAATAACCGGTTTGGAATCCTAGATTTCTTCAAGTGGAAAACTGACGGAATCTCCTGAAGGGAAGGTTATCCACAGTTTTTACAGGTCAATGAACTGTATTCATATCGTCTGGCGTTCACTGGATCTTATTTTTTCACAAAAATATCGTCATAAGTTCTAGTATGTAAGCTGCTTTTTCTTAAAATCATATTTTGAAAAGGCCGGACAAGGGAGGCTTGCATATACACAGAGGTAGTCATTACATTTGAGGCTGATTGGGACGAGTGAATATGACGAATAACAATGTGGAAAACATGTAAGTTCATTACTATATATATATTTTTTTATAAATCTTGGTTACATTTCGGATATACCTGAATGATAATGAAGGCACGTCACATGGAGCTACTGCTGACAATAGAGCTACCCTACTAGTGTGAGTGTGGGGGGGGGGATTGCCAATTTTGTCTACTGCCAACTCGTCCAAGTCACATGCCATTCCGTCCATCAAAATTTCGTGTAACAACCAGTTGGTCCAGTATCCATTTGGTTCAATCATCACTTCGTCTAGTTACCATTTCGTCTCATAACCAGTTGGTCTAATACTCATTTCATTTTCATTCATTTAGACAATTAACACTTAGTCCAACAAACTGGTTATTCGACGAACTGGTGAGTGGACGAATTGAGTTTTCCATTCTAATAAATTGGTAAATATGAGGTATGCTTACTATATTTTTGAGATTTCTTTGAAGTACACCCAGGGCAATATAGTAGGATGGGGGGTCGGGTGTCCGGACAATTTATATTGTGGAAGCCGTCTTTTTTGTCTTTGGATTACCCTAAAAATATGAATTCAATGCTTGCAATCATCTCCTATTTTGTTCTTTATGATATTTCCTAACATTTTGTACTAAAAATTTGTGAAACTTCGCTTGTAAATTTTTCCAAATGACTTTCTAAAATTGATCGTCCGGACACACAACCTGTCCGGTCACACAACTGGGTATACATTACAATATTCATCATCATGAGTCATGAGTTTATAATCTTATCTTTTATTCTCTCTTTAAAAAAATAATACTGGTGATTTGGTCAGGTTTACTTACGAAGACTACGAGGGGATGGCCGAGTGCCTGTTGTCAAGGCAACCACATCGTCCGAGTATTGGTATCATATGCGGGTCTGGCTTGATTGATCTTGCCAACAAGCTGGAGGAACGCTACAACGTCCCATTTGAGAAGGTGCCAAAGTTTCCAGCCTGTACAGGTGAATATAGTGATGAACCTATAAATGATGACGACGACGACAGTGATGAGGATAATGATTAGTTTTCTCAGTAATATCTCTGTCACTCGTTATACTTAACTGATATCATCTTGTTAATACTATACTAAGCTTGTACTTACTCTAATAACCACTCCTTACTGGCTACAACAACTTCTACTACTACTACTACTACTACTACTACTACTACTACTACTACTACTACTACTCCTACTACTCCTACTAGTACTACTACTAATGCTGCTACTACTTCCATGACTATTATTACTACAACAACTACTACTACTACTACAACTACTACTACTACAACTACTACCACCACCACTACTACTATCATTACTATATACTACTACTATACTACTACTATATACTGCTATACTACTTCTACTACTACAAATACTACTGCTACTAGTGCTGCTGCCGCCACTACTACTTATTTTTATTCTACTTCTATTACAGTAGTGGCAGCAGCAGTGGTGATGGTTGTGGTGTAGTAGTAGTAGTAATAGAAGCAGTATTGGCAGTAGAGAAAACATTAGAGGAATACGAAGAAGAAGGAGGAGACGAAGAAACAGAAAAAAACGAAAGAAGAATAGCAAAGGAGGAAGATGGAAAAGAGGAAGAAGACGAAGAAAAACAATAAGAAAAAGAAGAAGTGATATCAGAAAAGGATGAAAGAGAATACGAAGAAATGGAACGAAAAGAAGTGGATTTAGAAAGAAAATGAGGGATAGACATGAACTAACTTAAAGTGTATGATATGAATAAAATAAAATATCAAATGGACATTGATCAATTGATATTCTGCTCTCTTCTTTCTCCCCTTCAAAGTCGAAGAACAAAAGGGTGAGTTTTGCTTTGGAACTCTAAAAGGAAAGACAGTGGTGATGATGCGAGGACCATTCCATTTATACGAGGGGTATCCAGCATGGAAGGTGAGAGGGGAATTAAGTTCCTAATGTTGTCTTCCTTCGACACATGAGTGATAAAATTTTGTCACCCAATTCAAAATACCGGCTACGAACTATCATATACCGCGTCACTTAGGCGACAGCACATCTTACGAGTGGTCTGCGACCCGATTTCCGAAGAAAATGTAATAGAATTTGATGCTTATATTGAGACTTTGAATATCTTACTGTGTAATTTCTAAATCATCGTACGAATTCTAATGTTCAAATATGTGACTATGCTATCATCCTTCTTAGAATAAAAGCGAATTTGATATCTTGTCGTAATGACGTCATAGCAGTCGTACGATTGGCTACGATTTGAAACGAATTTTGTCTTTACTCCAAAAATAAAGGCTTGCAATCTTTCAAAATGGTTATATAAGTATTCTTTCAGTAAATTTCAACCTCAAATAAAATTATTATGTTCCATTCACATTTTCAGAAAATGATCAAAATGCGATTTGTTCCAAAATCGGATCGCGAACAGTCGTAAGGTGTGCGGTGACCTTTAAAAATAAAGCAATACGATTAATTATTCTAGAATCAGTTTCTCGACAATGCATTTGGTATATGATCTATATTTTTTTAGATAAAATGTCTTCTTCCAATAAAAAAGGGCGAGTTGACTCATTCAGCTCATGAAATAGTACCTAATTCTCCCTCGAATTTGAAACATCTTAAACATTATTTTCCATTCAGTACTTCTTTACTCTTTCATGCACTTGAACATTCATTAATCACTCATTCTTTCATCAATTCGTTCGTTCACTATTTTTTTTCATTCATCCATATTCCTATTCATCATATATTCCTATACCCATTCATTCCTTCCTTAAAGAGGTCATTACGTCCCTCATTCCCCATCCATCATATTCCCACTCACTCACTCATCCATCCACCAACCCACTAACTCATTCACTCACTGTTGCTCACAAAACATCTTACACTGTTAGAAAATTTATCCTTAAAATAAAAGAAAATCCTGCGGCAATCTTACAGGAAATTGGTATATGGTGTAAGGATCCTTACAAATTTCCTTAAATAAAACAGCCTTTCTCTTTTTTAAACAGACATGTTCTTTTAAATTGCAGAAAAATGCATGTTTTATGAATTTACAGAATGAATCTGTTATTGCTTTCTGCAAAATCTTCTTCTCCCCCCTGTAAATTCAGGTTTTTTTTAACAGTGTACTTCCTCATCCACTCTCACACACCAGATGACTCATTCATTCACAACCCTACTCAATTACATACTCACCCACCCAACTATCAACTCACCCTCTTACTCATCACGCCCTCACGAATCAATCAATCACTCACCAGCTGCATCGCCCGCTCATTTACTCACCGACTCACTCAATCACCCATCCACCCACCCAATTTCTCACCCAATTAGTTTCTCATCCACTCATACTCACCCAGTCACTCATTACCTAACCCGTCACCACTATACCCACTCACCCAATCACATACTTACCAACTCACGAATTCACTCATGCAATCAATCACTCAATCACCCACTTTCATCTATCTTCCACCCACATGCAACCCATCCACTCACCCCCACCCACTCCCATCAGCTAAACCGCCACTACATTCACCTACCCACTCACTCACCCACTCAATCAATAAATCAGACAGTCAGTCAGTTAATCAATCAATCAATCAATCAATCAATCAATCAATCAATCAATCAATCAATCAGTCAGTCAGTAAGTCAGTCAGTTAATCAATCACCCATTTTCCCCTATTTTCCACCCACTTACCCCACCCACTCCCATCAGCTACACCGCCACCATATCTACCTAACCACTCACTCACTCACTCAATCAATCAATCAATCACATACTTACCAACTCACTCTTTCACCAACACCCTCACTCACGAATTCACTCATGCAATCAATCAGTCTCCCCTTTCCTCCACCTACATGTAACCCACCCATTCACATCAGCTACCGCCACCACACTCACCCACTCACTCAGTCAATCAATCAATCAATCAGTCAATCAATCAACCAACCAAGCTGTCAATCAATCAATCAATCAATCAATCAATCAATCAACCAAGCAGTCAATCAATCAACCAATCAACCAACCAACCAACCAACCAACCAAGCAGTCAATCAATCAATCAATCAATCAATCAACCAACCAACCAACCAACCAAGCAGTCAATCAATCAATCAATCAATCAACCAACCAAGCAGTCAATCAATCAATCAACCAAGCAGTCAATCAATCAATCAACCAACCAACCAAGCAAGCAGTCAATCAATCAATCAATCATTCAATCAATCAATCAACCAACCAACCAACCAAGCAGTCAATCAATCAATCAATCAGTCAATCAATCAACCAACCAAGCAGTCAATCAATCAATCAACCAACCAACCAACCAAGCAGTCAATCAATCAATCAACCAACCAACCAACCAACCAAGCAGTCAATCAATCAATCAATCAATCAATCAATCAATCAATCATTCAATCAATCAACCAACCAACCAACCAAGCAAGCAAGCAGTCAATCAGTCACATACTCACCAACTCACTCTTGCAATAAATGTACTCACTCACTGTCACACTCTCCCCTGTTCTCCACCTACCTACCCACACACTCGGTCTTAACCTTTGTCAATCCATTCTCTCCTCATTAGGTTGCATCCCCTATCCGTGTGATGAAGGTGATGGGCGTTCATACGGTGATCGTGACGAGTGCGAGCGGTGCTCTCAACCCCGTGTTCAACCTCGGCGACATCATGGTCAACATCGACCACGTCGGCATCCCATCCCTCGCAGGGACAAACCCACTCGATGGCAAAAACGATGAAAGGTTGGTTAGGTTCTTCTTGTTCTTTTCTTTGTGCCTGTTTCATAAAGAGTCACAGGTATTTAACTCTACCAACTTGGCAAATGATATGGTAACATTCTTCAGCAGACAATCCGAATGAAAGTTTTTCACGGTAGTTAATGACAATTATGGTAACATTAAGTATAGTAGGGGAAGGCGGGGTAAGTTGTGACACTTTATGAAATTTGCATGTTAGAATTGATATGACCAATAATAATGTAGAAATACATGTGAGTACCTTGCCTTTAAATTTGATTCTTGGGAAATATTTTTCACCTATATATAACTCTTTTATATGCATCCATCTTGTAAAAGACCGTGACAAGAATGAGAATCTATACCTGGACTAATAATATTGTTCTTATTTCTTTACTATATTTAAAGACGTGTGTGTGTAAAAAGCAATGATCTATTTCACACCCTTTTTTACTTTTTTTTTGCTGAAATGTGTATTTTTCCCTCTAAAAAAGTACTTTTTGTTTCAAAGTTGAGAACAATGTGGTAGGGTTAAGGGTTATGTAATGGGTCATCAATACATGACACCACCACAATGTCCGACTCATTCATTATTGGCCTGGGGTGGTGGCTCAACTTGCCACTATATGCTCAACTTACCCCGCCTTTCCCTATACATGTATCTACGCGAAATGGCCCCTTGTGTTGTTGTTGCATATCTTCTTATTCTTCTTCTCCTTCTTCTTCTTCTTCTTCTTTTCTTCTTCTTCTTCTCCTTCTTTTTCTTCATCATCATCATCATCAACATCATCACCACCACCACCAATTTCTTCTATTCGTCCGTCTTCATCTTCTTCCTTTTCTCCCTTTTCTCCTTCTTTTCTTCTTCTTCCTTTAGAAGATGGTGATGATGATTATGATTTTGCTAGGCCAAATCCGAAAGCATGATTGACCTACACTGTATTACAGTTCGAATGTTATACCTTGGTCACGAAACAGCCGTTTTAACACTGTTTTGTACCAGCTTTACATAGGTGGTTTGAATAAGAACGAATAAAACGACTGTTTTCAACGCGCCGTACGGCCGCCGCAGAGCAAATGTGACCGAGGTATCATCGTTCGTGGCTTTTCAGACATTTCAACAATATTTATCCGGATTCCCGGACTGGACCCCACATGAATTTCATTGATATCGAGATAAACTATTAATACTCTGCTACTGGGGTTTAAACCTCCAGGAATTAAACACAATCATTAACATTAGCATAATAAACAGGATTTGCAAATAACGGAAGATTTTCAAAGTAATCATGTACTTAGTCTTTTGTGTCCTCACCGAAGCCCGGTAAGCTCAGTCGGTAGAGCATCAGACTTTTAATCTGAGGGTCAAGGATTCAAGTTCCTTATCAGGCTCACCCCTTTCCCCACCTCTATTCTCGATATTTTTACAAGAACACTGTAAGAAAATACAATATCAATAAGGAGTTGTTTGAAAATTGTTGAATATACATGTGAATGCTAACTTTTAAATGCAGGTTGATGTTTTTTTCTTTATCATGTTTATAGTTTTCCTCGTTTTGCCACTATTTTCTCGTACAAGGACATCACATTTCACCAACCATTTGCTTCTCATTATGTTTCCTGATCGTTTATAGGTTCGGTTCGCGGTTTGTCGATATGAACAAGGTATACGATGAGAAGTTGCGCATGTCGGCCCTGAGGGTCGCCGAGGAACTCCGCCTTGCCCCCTTCACCAAGCAGGGCGTTTACCTGATGGTCGGGGGCCCCTCCTACCCGACTCCCGCTGAGGCTCGTTTTCTTCGCTCTCTGGGAGGAGATGCCGTAGGTTAGTAAAAAAAAAAAAAGAGGGGGGGGGGATGGAAAGGGAAAAAGCCCGCCCAACGGGGGGGGGGGGCTAATGAAAATGAAAAAAAAATAATCAGGAAAGGAGAAAGAAATGGGTACAAAAGAGGAAAGAGAATGTAATAACAAAAGAGTACTGATAAGGGTAGAGTTGGTCATCTTATTAATCCTGAAAAAAGCATACCATCTCACAATAATGCAAACAAATGTTTTCATCCCGTATCCTATCAGAATAACGATTTACCGCTAAGAGGGTCACAGTTCTAATATGAATCGTTAAAATATAAACAATGTGCTAAAAGCACTTATTTTCCATGCTTTATTTTGATTTTGAGTATCGTCCGTAGCAAAAGCTGTCATAACATTTACATTCCTTCTTCGAGTTCCTTCAAAATATCACCATTCTGTTTAGGTTATACAAACCATTCTTACCAAGACGAAGACGCATTATTCGCTTTTTTTTATTTGATTGGATCATTAAAAGCTTATTAAGATAATTTTGATTTTTTTTCTTTCGCGAAGAAGAATGGAATACCAGAACAATAAAAAATAAAAGTTGAGATATGCCATTTACATAGTTACATTACCTATTACCATAGGCGGCGGATGCGGGGGGAACGTGTCAATTTATTTTGCTATGTCCTCCCTAAAACTTAAAACTTTTGGGCTGAGAACCTTTTTTTTTTTTTTTGCTTGTCAATTTATTTTTTGCTATGTCCTCCCTAAAACTTTTGGGTTGAGAACCTTTTTTTTTTTTTTTTTTTTTGCTTGTCAATTTATTTTGCTATGTCCTCCCTAGAACTTTTGGGTTGAGAACCTTTTTGCTTGTCAAAAATTTTTTGGTTGTCCCCTCCTAAAATTTTTGGCTTCCGCCGCCAATGCCTATTACTGCTGCTCTGGTTGTTCGATTTATATTTGATAAAAACAAGATCGAAAAAAATTACAAAAAAACTTGAAGTCATGACACTGTAAGCCGTGTATTGTGACCTTTTATTCCAACATTCAGGAATGAGCATAGTACCGGAAGTGGTGGCTGCAAGGCATTGCGGGATGCGAGCACTGGGATTATCCTTGATCACGGATCTGGTGACCATGGATTACGGGGCTGCCGGCGTCGTCGCCCACGACGAGGACGTGTTGGAGACGGTGAAATGGCGGGCGATGGCCATGAACGATTTGGTCGTCGGCGTGGTAGAGAGGCTGGATTGCGAATGACCGGATCATCGATTGCAGACTCTCACCAAAGCGAAAAAGGATCGCGGTCGATCTCGTCTGTGTGTTCATTGTCCGCCTCGTTGTCAAACGGACTGAAACTTTCGACAACCAATGGAGGGTTGATCAAGAAATTGATTCATGAAAGGACTTGTCGGATGTTTTATCGGAATAATATTTAATATTTTATCCGACAATTACCCTAGAGGCTGTGCTTGTGAGCCAATCAAGAAGCAAGGAGGCCCAACAACTTGTCGGACAAAAAAAAATGTAAATGAAAAGTGGGGCGGACCTGCCCCGTCGCAAAAGGAGCGAACTACCCCCTTAGGCAGCCATCTTTCTTTTCTCTTGTTTATTGCAACGACATATTAACAACATATTTTGAAGTATCAAAGGCATATTTCAGTAGACAACTATCACATCTTTTTTTTAATATATATTGTGACTGCATTCATTAATGTCTACTAAAAATAAAAGAAATTTGAAATAAAATATGTTTTACAAAATGGCCTCGAAATGGACGAGTTGCCGTAATCTTCTGGAATTCCGAGCAGATGAGCTCTCGAGAAGGTATGTTATTATTATTATTGCTATTATTATCTCCCTTGTCCACAAGTTGATGTTCAGTTGGTATATTAAACAGCAACCGGACTTCTTCCAGAAATCTAGGGTAATTGTTTTATATTCTATCAAATGGGTTCTCTTCTCATTGTTCACTTCTCCTTCTAATTCAAGACCTTCCGTAGGATATGACATGTTCCAAGCAAGTTCGCCTTCTGTATCGTTTCAAAGGACACCTCGACTCCTAGAACAGCCAGAAGGCTTCTGTGTCTTGTTGTCACAGTTGCTGCGGCTCCGATGACTATTGGTACCACCTTCGTATTCACCTTCCATATCCTTCTCAGCTCCCATGCCAAATCGTTATACTTTTGTATCTTTTCCTCTTTACGCCAAGGTCTGTGCACAGTCTCCTGGAATCGCAATATCTATGACGAGACATTCCTTCCCCTTCTTCTTTAAGAGAACGATGTCCAGTCGTCTAGCTTCAATAATGATTGAATAATAATAATAGTAATGATAATAATCATAATAATAATTATTCTGATATTTCGATTTAACCCCAGACTAAAGTAAACTAGAGTTTTAGACCACACTTCCGCCGTGGCATGCTGGGATTTACATTGGAAAAGGAATAACGCCATTCCTTGGCTTAACTGCTTAAAGGAGACACTCGAAGAATCCAAAGTATTTTATAATGCCTTTTTGTGGTCATCATTGTAAAGGGGAAGTATTACTAATCAGATATATAACTTCACTTTTCAAAATAGTCATTAGAGTTTGCAGAAATCAGCTCTCAAAAATGATTTATTTTCATGCCATATTTCTGCCTTCCATCGGTCCTCTTGCGAGCTCCAGCTGAGTGACGTCACACAATGAGCGTGAGCAGCTGAGCTGACAGCAGCCCATTGAAGACGATCTTTCCAATCAGCGTTTTTTTGCTCTTAGAATTGTTTATTCCTCACAAGATTGGTCTTGTTATATAGATAAAAGTTTGAATTTACTGAACAGTGAAATAAAGCGCACATTTAACGTATTTTGGTAACCGATATTTAGCTTAGAAAAAATGATTTTTTTTTCAAGAAATATATTTGAATAAACAAAGCATATTTTCACTTAGAAATCACACTTGCGACAAATTGATATTATAATCAATATAAAGCATAGACATTCTTCGTCACGACTGAAAAAAAATTATGAAATTTCATTACGTAACAAAGTCAGGAACCACAAAATAACATGGCAATATCCATCGCGAAATGATTGAAATTGCAGTTGGATTGCCGAAACATGATTAGCCCACAGCGGCGAGCGGACGTTGTTTGATATATCTTAAAAGCACATTACAATGTAGGGAGTGGTCTGTGGCCAAACGTGTTGGCCATCGTTTTGACATGTTCGAGGACCCTGGTTCAAAACTCGGATTAACTTGGTTATTTTTTTTTTATTCCTTCTCGTCCCTACCCAGCTTTTTTTTCTTGTGAAATCCCATTCAGACCTGTATTTATCAAATCTTATTTAATTGCTGCTTTTGATTTTCAAGTTCTTGATTAGATTCTACTCTTATTTGGGATGGGAGGGGTACAGGATGAGTTAAAAGTCAAGTCCACATCAACTAAAAATTATTTGAATAGAGTAATTTCCCTTGCTGTTTTTACTCAAAACAGTCACAAAACAATGATATGCAAATTAGTGTTGTCACATCACATTCGTTTCTAATTTTTTTGTGGCATTTTGTTTTTTAATTCTTTGCAGATTTGAGTATAGGAATTTCTTCATCCGAACACAATAGGTTACATTTACGGAACTGTAACTCTAAATGTTATTTGGAGGAATTAAAATCCCTCTGAAAATTTTTCAGAAAATAAATAGAAAATTAAATATCAAATCTACATGTCATGTAAATATATCAAACAACAAAATACAAAAGAACTTAGTGCGTGTGACATAACGGTTAGTGTAATTTGCACATCAACACAGATGAGCATATCATCGTTTTATAAATTAGGCAAAATTTCTCAATGTTAGAGTAGTAATTATATTAATATGAATCAAAGTTTTTATGAAATTTCCTGCAATATCTTATTTTTCTTTAAATTCAAATGAATTTTTGATTGTGTGGACTTCTCCTTTACTCTTAATGTAGGGAATGCATAGCAATATTTATCCAGAAACAAAATTGTCTTAAAATATGCAAATCTGAAATTGGGCACATGTTCACTTTTCTTTCATCCAGGCCACTTCCTCACACCCACCAGGCTTACAGTCTTAGAACAAAAAAAAATGATGAACCATCACACAACAGCACACAACATTCAGTGCTTCACAATAAATATTTCACTTCTGTTCATACATGTACATGCAATAAATATTGTGGAAAACAAATAAAAGGCGTACCCATATTCAAATACCGTTTAAAAGGACAAATATATTATACCTTTCGAGAAAAATCAGCACGTTAGATATCTGATAACAAAACACAAATATGGGGCACTGCAAGAAACTTATGTTCCATTGCAAATCAAGCGTAAGTCTTCAATTCAAATTCAAGCGTAATAAGGTTGAGTTGCAATAGCAGTTCAACTACATGTACATGTTTGTCTTTAATCAAAGGACTTACCCTTGATTTGGGACGTGTGATCGATTAGAAAATTTCTTGCAAAATGCCCTAATAACATTAAAATTGTTTTTTTCGTTTTAAGTTGTGTGTTCTTATTTTCGACAAGCTGTATTCCTGTCCAAGTCAATTTTTTTAGTTCTCTCCAAAACTGTGCTCAAAATCGTTTCCAAGATCGATAAAGATAAATTTTCTGTTGCATCATTATCAGTCCAAAACTTGCATCGTAGCTCCTGGAAAGAGTGAAAAAAAAAATGGCTATATCCAAATCAGTAAGAAGACATGATGGAATCTCCCAGATTGAAGTAGCGAGCAGAGACCAGAAGTCACCAGAGTCAGCAAGTGTGCAGATCTGTGTGTAGAAGAGAGAAAAAATAAAGAAATAATTTAAATAATCAAATCAAAGTATGAATTTCATTATCTTGATGATTGACGACGTGCGGTGGCTTGTAATTCCCGGTCAACAACAAATAATAGTAGGTTTAGACACCTGAAAAATTCCACTCAGAACACTGGTGCTCTACCTCAACGCTCAAGTGATGTTTGTGTAGGCCCCACTCTACTTACCACTTAGCGGTAGTGAATCACTTGAGGTACGGTACTCTGTGTCATTACAAAGAGTGCATTTATCTTCATTGTTTTATGTTGAAGGCACTACGCATTCATATGTAGAAGCACTCTAATCAGAAAGAAACACCAGACTCTAGTTTTGGCCAGGAATCAGCATGATCAGGGTAACCACTGCTGAAAATTTGTCTTGCTTCATGACATCGGCATTATGGTGATATAATTCTGTGTATCTGGATGTATACGATACAGGGCCCTCCTGAGCATAAACGCATTGGGTACTAGACCTGTGTATAATAAAAACTTAAACATTTGGCCTTATCGTGAAAACATTCGGCCTTATCGTGAAATTTGGTGTTTGTGCGCTCGTTGTGTACAAAGTCAATGGGAGTGGATCACCGCCGTTGACGAAATAAACGGCAGTGAATGGACTGGGGACAAAAACTACGATAATGCCAAACATTCCTCTGAAACAGCATATTTTCAGCCATGGTCCATGCCAGTGCTCCTAAATAATTTAATCGCCTGAGTCCTGACCAGTTTATTTAGAAATCTGACTGAAGTCTTTGTGAAGAAAAATCTGCTGGAATTGTGCAAAAACATTATTTCTAAAATAAAGACTTTTTAATTTAAATAGTAGTCATGCCAAAATGCATGATTCTAAAATTATATCAGATCTGTATCTGTCATCTGACCTGAATGCATCGTCAGAACAAGTACAGACTACAGTTTCCAAACATGCTTAGCAGCTTACCTTGACTTTTGACTGGATCAAACAGCGTAACCTGCATCGGCAGCAAGTGAATGGGACCGTACAGCTTGGAATCAGAGCAACACAACGAAGACTGTCGAGTGGACAAAATCGGTCTTTCCAGTTCATAATTCAATAAAAATGGACAAAGTAACACAGTTCTGGTTCTCTTATCGTCTGAAGATGTCGAAATCGGATATCACAACACATTAAGAAAACGGTAAATTCGAAGAAAAATAGAGACCAGGAAGGTGTATCAGTGTATTGCACAGAGAGATAGTGTGTAGTCGATCATGTGACGTCATTATTCTCGACTGTTTTCGATCGCGTGAATGTCTGCCTGGGGGCGGCTGGGGGGCTGAGAAGGGTCTCTATTAATGTCATTTCTTGCATTTCCACAACATCTGTAAGACTTTTTAGTGACATATTTGTGTATAAAAAGACAAGACCTTTCCATTCATATATAATTTGTCTATAATCATCACTTTCGTGAATTTTCTTTGTGTGTATCCTTTAATGAGTATAGCGAATTCTTCTAAAAGCTGCAGAACTAGACCAGGCTCCGGTTTCACAAAGAATTGTTATAATGACAACTGCTAGATTTATATTATAAAATTTTCTTTCAGCCTATCAGATTGAAGGATTTCAGTAGCTTTTAACTGTCGTAGCAAACTTGTTATAGTAACAAGTTTTATCAAACGGGCACCAGCAGGTGTTGACGTGCACGGAATAGTTCCATGAACATTTTGTTTATATTTGTTCTATTATTATATATTTTAGTGAAGTGAGCACCATTCCTTTTCTGTTGTTTTATTTTTGTATTATTATGTTTCCCCTTTTTATTCGTTATATTTCAGTTAGGTTTATCTTTTTAGATACATGTACAATACATGTACAATACTTTTAGATACATGTACAGTATACATTATTGGATCTAATTGGAATGTATATGTTTGATAATTTTCAATCAGAAGAATAAACAAAAGAACGGTATACTGTATATCCTTCATGTCCTTCCTTGCCATGGATATTCCGAACTTTTCGCATTTGCTACGGAGACACTCTCCAAAACGCACCGATTCCTTTGAAAATGCAAGTCAAATCACGATGGAGAGCTGAGAGGTTTTTTTGACGAAAGCTGGTGGACCGGTGACAGCATCGGAATCTCTTGACTCTCAGTGGTCAACGACATATTTGCAAGTTTTTATCTGGTGCAAATCTTCGGAATATCTGCTATTGCAGTCTACCAACTTTCGACAAAAGCATCTCAGCTCTCCATTGTGATTTTAATTTCATGTTCAAAGGAATCGATGCGTTGAAGAGAGTGTCTTCCTAGAAAATGTGAAAATTCCCTATTGTTTCATTTATAGAATACTTGAGTTTTGATAAACATGGTAAGGAACTTTCTTTGTTTTTGCGACGTTTACTTCTGAATAATTCAAGTATGACCGTATTTCGGTATGAACAAACATGACAAAACATATTATTTATCTGCGAATGAAATGTACCAGATAATAACATTTCAAATCATTATCAAGAAACACTAGTTCTCTTCATTCCGTATATGTCTTAATTTGTGCAATGCGCTATTCTCATTGTAAATCGGACAATAGTCTAACTGTTTTAGATCAAAATTAAATTATTTGAATAATAAAGATGAGGGAAAAGAGTTTCCAATTTGATTCTAATATAATCACAATTTCAGGAAAACACGCAGTCTCCCATTTCTTGATACTGTTAATATCATGAATATTTAAACTTTTATTTTTATAAATTGGAAATACAACAATAAAGATTTTCATCACAAAGTCGTCCATCTCTTTTTCCTTGTCACTAGCCTAGAACATAATGAAGGTAAACTTTGATCATTTCAATTTCTGAGATAGTTCAAACGTATTGAAAGATAAATAAAGTATTTGTACAAGTCATGTGCAAAAATATTGGCATCAAAAGATAATATATAAGCCTATATGTTTATTCAAATTTGAATTTGAATATCTTGTGAAAAAGAAAGGGATATATGAAAGGGGAAAAAAGGCTTAAAGGAATTAGTGAGCGATGTGCACAAGAGAGAGAGAGCGCGCGAGAGAAAAGACGGCTGCAATTTTACCTCGTCAAATCCAGCGGCCTCGTTAGCGCAGTAGGCAGCGCGTCAGTCTCATAATCTGAAGGTCGTGAGTTCGATCCTCACACGGGGCAGGCTGCTTCAATTTTTTTTATATAGATTTTTTTTTTTGAAATTAATAGCCGATTTGTCTTCGACTATTTTTGAAAAAAAATGTAGTTTATAAACAAATGATCGTGTTGTTTTAAAAGATGCAAAGAAGGAACAAATTATCATCAGGAAACATGCAATCAAACCCTTGAAAAAAAAACAGAAAAGAGCAACCTGTCGTCCTTATTCTGAGCAATTCTGAGTTTTGAAGAGCTGAGGAGCACGATCTAGCTACGGAATTCGCACGTACTCATTAAGATCTCGTGAACAGCCCCACCCTGGCAGTCGGGAGCAGTGCGACGACGGGGGGGGGGGGGTCAGAGGGACAACCCCTATCTTCTTTTCCAGTAGTGAAGAGAAAAAAGAAAAAGAGGGGAATGGAATCAGGAAAAAGGGAGAAAAAGAGGGTTGGGTCTTCTAACTCATAACTCGGGTAATTCAATTGAGTGTAAGCTGACGTCACAATCATATAGGTCGTCTTCCCACCCCCCCTCCATCAAAACATTCTGACGACGCCCCTACCTGCATTGTCTGTCAATTCAATTCAATTCAATTAAATTCTTTTATTTCATTTCCATTCAAAACATAATACAAAGTAATATAAAACAATACAAATCAAATACAATTTTACAGAAGGGCATTCTTACTTCGTAAAAAAAACCAGTATAATATATTCAATTCAATTCAATTCAATTTTATTTATTTCACTTCCATCAAACAAAAACAAATTGTATACCATATATATAAAAATAATTATTTATATCCAATGCAAAGAAACAAAAATAATAATACATATGTTGTGGAAAAAACTTACACGATTTGGGCAACACATTGGAGGTTTTAACTATTTTTCAATAGAAATTAAATTAAGATGGAAATGGAGGGACCCACTAAAAAGCAATGCTTGTACAATGTGGGCCCCTCAAAAATAGATAACAAAACCATTAACAGAGTACAAATGCAGACATATGTAATCAAATGAGAAAAAAAAAAAAAAATAAATGAGAGAGAAATAATACTTACAAAATATAAAATACGAAGATATCAAAAAATATAGATTGTATAGGATAAAACAAACCGTCCTGAAATATGTCCAAAATATATCCACCCTTCCCACCCCCCCCCAAAAAAAAAGAAAAGAGAAAGGGGAGAATGCCCTGAGAAGATGGATGGGTGCTGCTAAACGTAGGTAGAACACATGCCATCGTGGACTCAAGCAAACTGGATTCAATGTGTATAAAAGGAGAAAAAAAATATATAAAATGACCTGGAAAGAATAAAATGCGCGAGAAATGTGATTGATGCCGTAAATAAATAAGCGGTAGGAAAGCGGATATAAGCGGACAGGAAAGAGAAAAAAGATGAGAGGATAGACACAAATAATATATGAGGTTAAAAACCGAGCACAATTGGGAAGGACTTGTGTCAGATTTTTTTTCAATTAAAAAAGGGATGATTTATGTTTTAATTATAGTCTTTATAGTAAAAATGATGACTAACCTCTTGACAGAGATGATGAATAAGATTTAATTTGAGGATACATTATAAGATTTTAATAGAGATAATTTGAATTTAGTCTTAAAAGAGTTCAAAGATTTTGCAGTTCTTATATCATTATGAAGTGAGTTCCATAACTTCGGTCCCTCATATATAAATGTGTTCTGAGCCAGCAAAGTTCTTAGAAGTGGTAAATGGAATTCACCCAATCGCCTTGTTGGATAGTTATGAATGGATTGATTTTTTGGAAACATTGAATGAAATACATTTGGGAGGTTGTTATTGTTATAATTGTACATA
This sequence comes from Lytechinus variegatus, assembly GCF_018143015.1. Lineage (NCBI taxonomy): Eukaryota > Metazoa > Echinodermata > Echinoidea > Temnopleuroida > Toxopneustidae > Lytechinus > Lytechinus variegatus. The sequence goes on along the minus strand of NC_054748.1, from coordinate 6,519,310 downwards.
AACTGACCGAGAATGAACAAATACAAGTCTTTAATTTTCAATATTTTATGTTCCAAAAATAATGGGTCAGTATGAGACAAATATGCTTTGTGACATATGACACGAAGAGACTTCTTTTGTAATAGGAGTAATTTGTCTAAGAGTGTTTGATGTGTGTTGCCCCACGCTAAAATTCCATAATTTAAATAAGGTAATATAAGGGATGAATATAATGTAAGCAGGGACGATAATGGCAAACAAAATTTAAGCTTGTTAATTATACCAATGTTGCGTGAAATAGTTTTACATATGTTATCTATGTGGAATTTCCATGAGAGCTTATTATCGACTGTTATTCCAAGAAACTTAATATGGGATACATTTTCCAAGGGAGTTCCATCCAAAATAATATCAACAGGAAGTGTATTAATAGAGTTGCTAAACAACATATATTTTGTTTTTTGTAAATTTATTGACAATTTATTTGCTCTTATCCATTGGGTGACATTTTTTAGTTCAGAGTTGATTGTATTAGCAAGGTGAAGAGGATTTTTATGTGAAAAAAATAAGTTAGAGTCGTCCGCAAAGAGAATGAAAGAAAGAACATCTGATGATCTACAAAAATCATTAATATAAACTATAAACAAAATCGGGCCTAAAAGACTACCCTGTGGAACTCCACAATTATTTTTTTTCATTTGAGAATTGCATCCGTTTAAAAAGACATACTGCTTCCTATTCAAGAGGTAGCTCCTGAACCACTCCAAGGCCTTCCCACGCACTCCATAATGATGTAATTTGTTTAGTAAAATATCATGATTTATGGTGTCGAAGGCATTGGAGAAGTCCAGGAACAAACCAATTAAATGAGAAGATTTATCGATTGAATGTGCCGCTTTTTCAATGAAACTCAATAATGCATGTGTAGTGCTATGCTTTTCCCTAAATCCAAATTGGGAATTTGAAAGTATATTATTTGATTTGAGAAAATTAATAGTTCTTTTATAAATAATCTTTTCTAGTATTTTCGACAATGTAGATAACAAAGAAATTGGGCGGTAATTATTTACATCTAATTTGTCACCCTTTTTAAACAAAGGAATGACTTTTGCTATTTTCATGCTCTCGGGAACAATGCCGTTAAGAAGTGACTGATTGAATATATGAGTTAGGGGATCCGCAATTGACGATATTATCCCCTTAAGAAGAAAATTATTGATGTCATCATGTCCTGTACTTTTTTTAGAACTGAAATCAGAAACAATATTAATTATCTCCTGATTATAAGTTGGAGCGAGAAACATTGAACTAGAATTTGGTGGTCCTAAAAATTCAGAAAAGTGTTTTGCTGCGGGAGGAATATTACTTGCAAGATTTTCCCCAATTGAAGAAAAGTGATTATTCAGCATATTGCAAATTTGGCGAGAATCTTCAAAAATGACATCGCCAGATCTAATTTTTGTAATATTGGATTTATTATTTGATATATTCATTGCTTGTTTTAAAATTTTCCATGTATTTTGCATATCACGCTTGTAAAGTTGTAACTGAGTAGTAAAATATCTTTTCTTTTCTAAACGTATAATCTTTGTCAGTGTATTTTTATAATAAGTATATTTAAGTTTGGATTGCTCAGACCGTTTCATTTCGTATTTATAATATAAGTTATTTTTTCTATTTATCGAACGCAAGAGCGATTTAGAAATCCATGGAAGCTTCGGTGATTTTTTGTAGTTAGATGGCTTATCTCTAAGTTTCGGAATATAAGTGTCAAAGTGTAGATTAAAAATATTCATAAAATTTTCAAAGGACAAGTTAACGTCGTTACTATCAAAAACACAAGACCCATTAGCATCGTAAAAGCTAGCACCCAGACGAGCTATATTTTCGTGTGTTATTCTTCGTTTTAGTGGACGGCTATTGTTATTGAATCTGTCTTTTAAAGAGAAATTAGTCGAAACAGGGAAGTGATCTGTGATATCAGAGAGTAATATGAAGGAATCGGGTGGGGGAAGAATATTACAGAAAATATTATCAATAAGAGAAGCGGATTCATTGACTATGCGTGTTGGTTTAGATATTAAAGGTAAGTAAGAAGCGGATAGAAATATTTCCAAAAAATCTTGTGTAACATTATTTTGTTTTAATAAATCAATATTAAAATCGCCCATTATAAAGCAATTTTTACTATCAAAAATTGGATTTTTAACCAAGTCAGAGAGATGATCTAGAAATGATTTGATGTTCGAACTCGGAGGCCTGTATATAACACCTATGATAATGTTTTTGCTGTTGGGGATAGTAATTTCAATAAAAAGAGATTCAATTGTATCAGTCATGCTGTTAAGCTCGTCTCGAACTACATAATCATATGATTGTGAAACATATATAGAGCTTAAATGGATATGGAAATGAGGGGGATCCACTAAAAAGCAAAGCTTGTAAAATTGTGGATCCCCCTTGGAAAAGAAGAAATTATAGTCGACTTACTATATGCGTACATGCATGTATTACAGGAAAGAAAAAGAGAAAAAGAAATCATATTGGCGGAAACATAAAAACTGAACAAATGCAAAGCTTTTCACACAAAGAGGTCTTCGTTGTAAAGGATATGTTGCGCAAGACAGGAAAAAAAACAGAGAGGGGGGATGACAAGACGTAGAAGACAAATGAGTCTGTCAGCAAATGAGAAAATGGTACGCGAAATGATTCTTTCGCATTCCAAATTAGGTATTGGCAGTGAATGGAGAGTCATGCACGAGCACGAGCAAGGACTAGCGCCCCTTACGTCAGATTTTTTTTAATATGCACGAGTTTGTACTCGGGTGCTGTTCTGTCCCGGTGAATTTAATTCATTTAGGTTGAAAATAAAAACATTTTAAATACAATTTCAAGGTATTTTACACGCATAAACTGCATAACTCAAAAGTTATGAATGCCATTCTTTGTCTAATGATACAAGGAGATTCATCGAGTGGTTGCTCGTCTTTGCATTACAATTGGAAAAACGTTTTTTGAATGGTAAATTTTACATTATTTCATTAGTATTATTGTGCGAGGGGCTCTTTCAGCATAATGTTGTTCCCACCCCCAAAGGCCCTGAAACGCAATAAAATAGGAGAAAAAACAACGTGCAAATGGTTTACATATAAGAAATCCAGATCAACATCTTTAATGTTAATTGTTCACTTTTCTATTATGTAGCATTATACACAACTTATGATATATATATATATTTTTTTCACAAAACTTAAAGCCTGTGTATAGCTTTGGTAAAGGGTCAATAATGTGATTGATAATCGAATATCATCTAATATGACAGTCTTACTGAAGCGTAGAGACCGTTAGATATTTTTCCAACTGCACTTCTCTGAGAAAATTTCAAATATTCAAATCTTGGATATATAGCGCCCTCTCTCGGCGATGCTTGTTTTAAATTAAAAAAATGGGCATTCAAGCACTTATCTTATAAATTTAGTGATTAGATATCCAAAAGTTACAGACAAAGAACATATCTTGAAAGTTTCAGCCCATTCCATGATTTGGATATAGGATTTAATTGAAAGACAAAAACACACAGATATTTTAATTTGATCGGGTGACCCGATCAAGTTAAATTTCCATGTAAAATCGCAAAATTTATCCTGTAAAACACATTTTCATTTCATATCCTCCACATCATAACTGTTATAGGGCATATCCATTCATATTAGCTAGCAATGAATTGGAATAGTGATAGGTGCATTTTGGTGGATTTACCAAAACTATACACAGGCTTTAATCTTCTATATATTTTTTAATTACTGTTTATATTGTAAATCGTTTTCTCTGTAATTCACACATGTTGCCCTGTATGTAATTTATTACTTCATGACCTGGGCTAATTTCCTTTTTATTGTATATTCACCTTTGTTGCTTTGTTTGATTTTGAATATTGAATAAAGTGATGAAGGAAAAAATAAATATATTAAATGAATATCGAACCAATAAAAAATAAAAGGTTGAAAGTAGGCCTATGGTTTTAAAAGTGCACAATGTCCATCAATTTTAAATATAGGCCTACATTAAAATCATAAAAGGAAATGAAAAAAATAATAACAATGAATTTGTGAGTCTCTGGTCGAATGTGTCGAATGGAATAGTTGGTTCCAGATCGACGATTCACGGGAAAAGAAGTGTTTTCCCCCATTTGAGTTATTTTTTTTTTCAGAAATTACTTGAGACTATAGCGATTGGTTATACAGAGGTGAATTAAATTGAATGAAATGGAACCTCATTAGCATCTGCCAATATTCTGTACGTTAAAAAAACAAACACAAAAATAATATTAACATACAAAATACTCTGCAAAACTTCTGGTGTTGATTTAACACCAGAGAAATGTTAAACAACACCATTTTCGTTTGGTCTAACAACGTATACAACACGAATTAGTATCAAAACAGCATCGGTTTGATTCCAAACTGGTGTTGTTTCAATACTTCTCTGGTGTGGACATATATAGATTCCGGGCTGGTGTTAAATCATTTTGGCAGTGTATATTTAGAACCCTAGGAACATTTGAAAGGGGGGGGGGTTAAATAAAGATGTGGCTAAATCTTAATTGCAAGCAATTTTAAATTCAGTATAGTTGTTTATAAACAGTTACGTATACAGTCATACATTTAAACCTAAGACTGTCATTTAGATATATTAACATCTATTATTATGATTTTCATTAACAGTATTATTATTGCTATTTTTCATTAGCTTTATTTTAATTTTAATTCTCCGTCTTATTAATTGTTTTTTTTTTACTGTTGTTGGTGTTTTCGTGAATAAACCTCAACCTCCTTAGGACATGTAGGACAGAACATGTTTCATTAATATAAGACAATAATCGCGATGACAATAATAAAATTACATTTTCTATGTGTATCATATAATTTGGAAGAGTAGTAATGAGATATTATCATCTGCAAGGCACGTTTGAAAATCAGTTAGTAGTTAAAGTGGCTTCCCTGTCATGCCTGTGTATACAGCAGTCATTAGCATTACCATTTTACACACAGTTTTGCACATAATACAATTTAATTGTTTGTGTGCAAAGACAAGCCTATAATTCATGAAAATAGTACTGAAAAGGGAAGCAGAGATTACAATGTTTGTATTCCCACAAAGTTTTTTTTTTGGACAATGATGATAGACAGTCATGCGCAATGACATGAATGGTGAGTGAAAATGGCCTCTCCGGAAAATTTAACGTTTTTTTTTTACTTTTTAAAACTCACAAGGAACTTGGAAAGGAACGATGTTTAAAGAGGAAGTTCACCTTTACGAAAGAAAAAATGTTGTAAAATACAATTACAAAAAAGAATATTGATGAAGATTTGAGGAAAATCTATTAAAGATCAAGAAAGTTATTTCAATTTAAACTTTTTGATTTGTGACGTCATATATGAGCAGCTGCCCCATTTGTTATGTCATATAAAATTCATTAATTTTAATTTTTGAATTGTCGACGATCACTTAAAATATTCTCTTTCCGGAATTGGATGTGAAATAATCTGTCTGTTGATAATTATAGGCCTACTAAAAGTACAACAAAACTTATTTTCATTTTTCTAAGAAAATGACATTTTATTGATTTGTTTTTGAATTCACGATACAGTACATTGGAAGTTACTACGACGTCACAAATCAAAAAACCTAAAATTCTAATATCGTATTAACGCTCTGTTGAATTAGCCTCAAACCTTGACCAATGCTTTTATTTATGTAATATTGTTCTGCTTTTTTTATCATTAATTTTTTTGTCAGGGTGAACTTCCCTTTTAAAGCCTCTGCTGAGGGGAGTTACCTGATTATATATGAACTGAAAAGCCGTGATCCATGGGGAGAATTGGCTGGTGCTTGAAGCTGTTCTCCCCTACTTTGAATAAAAAATTATTTCACTGTATTTCCCTATTGCATGTGAACCACAATAAATCGTGGGAATAAATAATAAATTCGGAACATAAACATGATAAACGGATTGAAAAATGAGAAAAAATGATTCGTGCCTGGCACGCGGCACATCATTCAACCTTATTCGATTACTTTTTTTTCATATTTTCATTTTGTATCATTTCATTTTGTTTCCTTATTTTATTACATTTTTTTTTTTTGGGGGGGGCAATTTGACAACAAAATTAACTGACTTTTATTTGAAGGAACCCCCGTTTATTTCACTTTATTCATTTACACAAATTTAGAGGAAAAGGGCAAAATATTAACCAAAATGTAAACTTTTGCTTGAAACACGTTTATATTCAAAGGGATGGTCCGGGATGAAAATATTTATATTTATTATCATTATTATTATTATTATTATTTGTTTGGCGTCACCTGTGCCTGGGAGGCGAAAAACGAACTGAATCACTATGACCCGCAGGTCTCCCCTCCGGGGTTTCCCCCTACTCTTATACGAATAGTGCAGTGGGTTCTTAACGTGCAAAGGTGGTGACTCTCCTCTACACGGGGCCTCCATTTAACGTCCTATCCGAGGGACCGAGTGTTTTCCATTGTAACATAGCCTGCATCCATGAAACATGGGAGACGTTTACACACAACGCACTGGCTTCAGTCATCCGCCCGGGGTGGACTCGAACCCACGTGATCTTTGGTTCGACGGGCAGACGCGTTACGGACTGAACCAACACCGCTCTCATATATCTATATCTAAATGAGTAGAGTAAAATTCACAGAGTCAAATGCTGAAAATGTCATCAAAATCGGACAACAAATAACGAAGTTATTGAGTTCATAGATATGTTGTGAAAACGGTTATATGCACATCGTCATGAATATTCATTAGGTACGGGCTGATGAGGTCACATCCCCACATTGCTATTTCTTATGTTATTAAACGAAATCATAAATGTTTAATTTTTCATTTATGTGTAAATGATGTGTCTGCGTGATGATGGAATAAGTTGCAGCAATAAATAACCAATGCACCTAATCAGTTTTCAATTCAATTGTTTTAGTTCTTGGTAGAAATTTTTTTAATAAACATAATTTCGTGTTGTAAAATACAAAAGATTAAGTGGGGATACGAAATCATCAGCCCACCTAATGAATATTCATAGAGACATGCCTAGAACTTAACTGGAATATTACAAATCTTTAAAATTCAATAACTTCGTTATTTGTTTTCCGATTTTGACCAAATTTTCAGCATTTTGCTTTGTGAATTTTAATAATAATAATATTGAGTATTTCTAAAGCGCCAAATCCACATTGATTATGTGGTCAACGCGCTGAAATATACTTGGTATATCATTATTACCCCGGCTGTAGCTGAGCGGCCATATAGGAGATAAAGCATTCAAGGAATAAATCCTACCGGGTACCAATTCACCTCACCTGGGTCGAGTGCAGCACAGTGTGGATAAGTTCCTTGCCGAAGGAAATTACGCCATGGCTGGGATTCGAACCCACGACCCTCTGTTTCAAACTCCGAAGACTAATATCTCCAGACTGGACCATCCCTTAAAGATCTGGCCAGTGGCATACCGTGGGCCACGGCATTGGGGGGGGGGCACCAGCAAAAATTTCGGGTCACTTAGGGAGCGCGCGAAGCGCGCTCATTTGTCAGGTATTCTGACCTAATAGACATATTTTAAGGACATGCCGTGCCATTAAACGGATATGTATTTCACTGATTTTTAGACCACACTTCCATGGCATGCTGGGTTTCACATTGGCAAAGGAATCGCGCCATCTCTTGGCTCAACTGCTTAACTCTTAAAGGGGTGGTCTAGGCTGAAAGTATTTACAGCTTAATAAATAGATTAGAATTCACTAAGTAAAATGCCGAAAATTTCGTCAAAATCGGATAACAAATAGCAAAGTTATTGAATTTCAAAGTTTAGTAATATTTTGTAAAATAGGTGGGCTGATGATGTCACGTCTCCACTTGTTCTTTTGTATTTTATTATATGAAATTAGGTTTATTCAAATTTTTTCCTCCAAGAACTAGAAAAATTGGATTGACAACTGATTTAGTGCATTAGATATTTATTGCTGCAACTTATTTCATTATAAGGGAGACATTTGATTCACACAGGGATGAAATAATGAAAAAAATATGATTTTATGTAATAACATAAGAAAACGGAAAGTGGAGATGTGACATCATCACCGCGCCTAATGAATATTCATGACGACTGTTTTCACAAAATATTGCAAAACTTTAAACTTCAATAGCTTTATTATTTGTTATCCGATTTTGATGAAACTTTCAGCGTTTTGCTCAGTGAGTTCTACTCTGTGTATTACGTTATAAAGATTTTCAGCCTGGACCACCCCTTTAATGTCCCATTCACTGCAATCAGTGAGTGCCATTTTTTTTCAAAGAATCTATACTTAATTGTTTTATTTATAAAAAGAGAATCACTCATGAGACAATAATAATAAACCTCTTGACCGTAAGCTGAACTGAGCAATGGAATCACTCATGCATGCAATGCACTCCTAAAAATGCAATAGGCATAACAATAGCTGTATGACCATTGCACAAAAATGTGTTCGTGGCACTCCAGTGGATGCACAGATAGACCAGGCTTCGGTTTCACAAAGATTTTTTTATAATGACAACTGCACAATTTATATGACAATTTTTCTTTCAGCCAGTGGCGTAGACAGGTCCTTAGACCTGGGGGGATGATCCCTAGCTGGGTCATATTTTATATATATATATATATATATATATATATATATATATATATATATATATATATATATATATATATATATATATATATATATATATTATATATATTCATATATATATATATAATTAATATATAAATAAAAAGAACGAAGGAGATAACGTACTCGATAAAAACAAAATATCATGGGCCAAAGCAGACGAGTTAAAGATAACAAAATAACACGATCTGCCTCATGCATTATCTCGTGTGTCTTTTAATCACTTTGCTTTCAGCAATTAACAGGGCATCCAGTAATAAACAAACTTCCTTGCACATTTTTCATGGCAGTAATCTTTTGTTTGATTAATGACAATGAGTAAAGATGATCATAAGAGAAATGTCATTTGTCGGATGTCTAGTTATCATCTTGGTCATGACAGTCCTGCTAAACATGATCTAGAATAACTAGTATTCCTTATTTTACTAGTATAGTAGTATACTCTTTTAAAAGTAGCGATATTGTTAATGATCAAACGAATGAATCAACAACTAAAGGAATAAACAAATAAACAGCCAAATAACTAAAAAAAATATCAATTACAATTATAGTAATAGGGGTAATATAAAAAAAAGCTCGACATTATATTTCTTATCCACGTGCAGATATGCGGACACTAAAATGATAAGCACACTCTGTTTAAAATTACCATGATTACAAAGGCTTGATTGAATTAAGTATGGAAATGAAATAAACCTCACCGGTTTGTCGGAAGTAAACTGTATAGATAGTAACTTGTTATAATTTCGATTCATTTCTTATTGTGTACCTTGTTATGATGATTATGATAAAAACATAGGTAAGGAAATGTAACAGTTTATAACCTTCAAACCTAGAAGACTGCGCACGTACAGAAATCACTGGTATAAGTAATTCCAAAATACATTGCGCCAAAAATATTGAGTGAAAAAAAACTCGGATATCACTGAGGCCATCCAAAATTTGCACTTTCATTCCAAAATCATTCATTTACTAATTCGCTCCTTAGAGACTGAAAATTTTCACCTTTCCTTTGCAAAGTAGGGGTTAAGGACATGGCCAGCAGGGAAAAGGGTCAGTGTATGTGTATAGGTAATTTCTTATTAATTCGTTTGAACAGTGTTAATGTGTTATGAAAGCAATTGCTCTGAAAGGGAGTGATTAAGCGACACTTTCTTAAATCTGTAATGAAATATTTTGAACTTATCTCCTTTGCAAATACATAATTATTATAAGGAAATGTACTTGGTGAAACTCTGAATAACGATCCTTAAATGTATATGACGACGCAAGACAGTTGTTATTACTTAAAACTTGCAAGTTGTAAATGCATATAAGATGATTGACTCTGAATAAAAGTCCAATTTTGATCATGTTTGTCATTGCTAGATTCAAGATTCAAGATATGTTTTATTCAATTTAGCAGCTACGAAGGCTGAATTGACATTGAATTTACAATAAAAACATATAAATTGCACATAAACATGGTAAAATCTCAATTACAATAATAATCTTAATTCAATATAGCCATTATAATTCAAATATACAGTGATAATTCAAATTTCAAAAATAGTGATTCTAATTGCAATACTAATTTCGATTAACCATAATTATTTCACTGAACAATAATGATTCAAAAATAAGAGAAATGATAATTTGAGTGTGTGTGTAAGGAAGCGTTTACAAGTAGAACATAAAGAGGAAAAACGGTCCTGCTGAACACAAAATCGAAAAGGTTCAACATAATGGGAATAATATGGAAGAGGGGGGGGGGGGGGGGGGGGGTAAAAACTATCTTTCAGCAAATTATTATTTAAGTTTCAAAATAGATGGGGCATTGTTACAAAATAGGATAAAGTCATAATTGGTAAAATTGGCCATTGTTTCGTTCATCTGGTGTTTGTTATACAATGAATATATAATTATTTGAACATACATAGGAAGTTGGTAATATTCATCATGGATATAAAAAGGGTAATTAATACATTATAAGATCATTCCGGGAATACATAGGACGTTTAAACTTCATAGAAACACATGTGTTACTCATCTATCATTTAAAAGCCTGATTAGATAGGGCATGGTACTTTTCTTGTAACATTCTGTGCGGCACTTCGTCAGTCTATATTTCTCGCTATTTCGGAGGGCTCTAAATTCAGATTGTTTGGGGGTAGCCAATGAGGAAAGAACTTTTCAAGGGAAAGTGCAAATTTCATACACAAAGTGACACGTCAGTCATTAAGGTTGTAAGGCCAGAAGTTGAAAGTGCATTATCATATGAGTAATAATCTTTGCCAAAAATGATACGCAATGCTCTTTTCTGGACAGATTCTATTTGTTTTGATTCATTGGCTGTTATGGACGAGTGCCACACAGGTGCACAGTACTCTAATATGGGTCGTAGATAGCATGTAAAGATAGTTAGTAGGTCTTTTCTAGAGAGGTTGAACTTTTTCAGACTGCGAATCATGTATAGTTTTTTACTTGCTCTGGATACGATGTCAGTAATGTGAAGACTCCACTTCAAGTCATTTTGGATTGAGACTCCCAACAGTTTTACATGATTTGAATTTTCGATGACTTGATTAGAGATGCTAATTTCTTGTGGCAATGGGGGGTTTCTACCGAAAGACACTTGAAGGGATTGACATTTGCTAGGGTTTAGCTTCATATTAGCGTTTCTACACCAAGTCTCTAGTTCGTGCACAGCGATTGAAATGATGCCAGTGGATGTTGATAGTCGACTCTCTGCCAGTGTAAGATCATCAACGTACTTCCACCTAGGGACCGATGATTCAAGGAGGGCATCATTCACGAGTGCGAGGAAGAGCAAGGGGCCCAATCGTGTCCCTTGAGGGACGCCAGCATGTGTTACTCGCTGGTCTGATAATTCACCACTATACCTCACCCGTTGGGTTCGTTGAGTTAGGAAACTCGACAGCCATGGGATTAGTTCAGGTGTAGCTCCAAGAGAAAAGATTTTGCGAATAGCAATGTTGTGATCTACAAGATCAAATGCTTTTGAAAAGTCAGTCAGTACTACTGTTGAGGTATAACCAGGTTTGTTTGCTGTACGTTATGATTATTATTATTGATTGATTTTAACTAGCATTCATTGCTTTATTACTGTATAGTTTTGCTTCTTCCCCCACAGAAACCTGGGGGGGGGGGGATGATTGTACACACCATCCCCCCACCTAAAATTCTGGGGGATGCATCCCCCCATCCCCCCCCCCCCCGCTATCTACGCCCCTTCTTTCAGCCAATTAGATTGAAGGATTTCAGTAGCTTTGAACTGTCGTAGCAAACTTGTTATAGTAACAAGTTTTATCAAACGGACACCAGCAGGTGTAAATCACAGTATAAGCAATGGAAAAATGGTAGAGATATAAAAGAAATGAAAAGAAAATGTAGCGGATGTAGGAAGTCAGAAAGGCCATTGACCTGTCTTACCCGACTCCCCTGATTACTACATTTATATTTTACACAGATAGAGTAGTGGCAAAAATAACAGACAAATAACTTTTACTGACACGGCACAAGCAATGCTTTCCCTAATTAAAGATAAATGAAAGTTGTAGTTACGATTTCAAAATATAGTTTGTACCTGAGGTTTGTACAGCATCCAATAACATGACTACCCAAATTGACGTGTACGCACTGTAAGTAATAGGTCCATGAACATTAATAGGTTCTTGAACATTTTGTTCATATTTGTTCTATTAGTATAAATATAGGTCCATGAACATTAATAGGTTCTTGAACGTTTTGTTTATATTTGCTCTATTAGTATAAATATAGGTCCATGAATATTAATAGGTTCATGTTGTAAACAGTTGTTTATGGAAACAATATTATTTTTTTTTTTAAATATGCAATGAATTTACAGTTTTCCAATGATTTTCTTCCTGATTTGCGCACTTCACTCAAGTTCTGTTATTTGTACAAGGTTTATACTTCTGTTTCGTTCATGTATCTGTTACAATGTTATGTTCACATCTATGTCATGTTACTGTATCTCCTTCGACAAGAACTGATATCCTGAATTTACATGTTTATTACCTTTGTTGTATGATTTATCAATAAAGAGGTGATTTATTAAAAAAAAGTTCTATTATTATAAATTTTAGTGAAATGAGTAGCCTCACTTTTCTGTGGTTTTATTTTGGTATTATTTTTCCCTTTTTTTATTTCCCTTTGGTTTATCTTTTGAGATACCATACTTTCATGTACATTATGCAGAGTACCATAATTAGATCTTATCAGAATGTATGTTCGATAATTTTTAATCAGAAGAATAAAAAAAAGAACGATATAATTATATTCTTCCTTGCCATGTATATTCCGAACCTTTCGCATTAATTTTCTGAGGAGACAGTCTCTACCACGCACCAATAGACCAGTTCGTAGTTACTTCATGGGCAATTTTGGTCAAATGACCTTTCATTTCTTTCATCATGATAGGCAGACGTCAAAGCAAGATATTACGTAAGCTTGCCTTACATAGCAGGATGAAGAAATTGAATAGATCCGGTGACTAGAATAGCACACCAATGTCTTAATGAAGGTATATGTTGCATTCCTACTTTGAATGCATATCTTAAGGCGCTGTCACACCTTGGCGTTTTAGACAGCGTATGTCCGACGTATGAGGAATTTGGCGAATACGCTGGCGTACGTCGAATACGTTACGGGTAAGTTTTGCATACGTTGAGAGTACGCTAAAACACGCTGGTATACGCCGTCATGCGGCGAGGTCGTCAAAAATTTTGTGCAAGCACAAAATTTTTCGACGTATGCCAACGTATGGCTCATACGTCCCGCATACGCGGGTCATAAGTTGTAGGCAAGTTACGCGATCGTTGATACACGTTGACACGCGTTACTCGTAAGTTACTCATAAGTCGATGTACGTCGAGATAATGTTCAGCGTACCCTAAAACTTAATTCTAACCTATAACGTGCTTTGAACGTATGTGTAACTTAACTCCAACGTATATTGACGCATGAAGACGTGCTCGGACGACCACAAAACAATACTGAACGTGTTTATAACTTACAGGTACCGCGCGCGGCAGCGTATCGCTGACGAACACGTGTCATAGCCTATAAAAAGGCTGCCCTCGACTATTCAAATCATAACCGCACGATACATCACCGTATCAACACCACCGCCATGCCGAAGAAAACTCATGTGAACCCCACCTTTGTATACCAATTCCTATAAACGTTGTCAATACGCCATTATACGGTAGCTGTAAGTTATAAACACGTTCAGTAAGTTTTGTTGTCATCCGGAGCACGTCTTCATACGTCAATATACGTTGGAGTTAAGTTACACATACGTTCAAAGCACGTTACTCATAGGTTAGAAGTAAGTTTTAGGGTACGCTGGACATTATCTCGACGTACATCGACTTATGAGTAACTTACGAGTAACGTGTGTCAACGTGTATCAACGATCGCGTAACTTGCCTACAACTTATGGCCCGCGTACATGGCGTATGCGGGACGTATGAGCCATACGCTGGCATACGTCGAAAAATTTTGTGCTTGCACAAAATTTTTCGACGACCTCGCCGTATGACGACGGATACCAGCGTGTTTTAGCGTACTCTCAACGTATGCAAAACTTACCCGTAACGTATTCGACGTACGCCAGCGTATTCGCCAAATTCCTCATACGTCGGGCATACGCTGTCTAAAACGCCAAGGTGTGACAGCGCCTTACGTTAGGCTATCGTAGGGCATAAGTTGTGTACGCCAGCAATACGCTAAGCATTCGTTGGAATACGTTACTTATAAGTTAACGAAGCGTTCGATATAAGTTACTAATACGTTATGTGTACGTCCAACTCGTTATGAATACGCTAAGTATACGCATAGAGTTGAAAAAAACAACAACAAAGTTCAACGTATGCCGACGTTTTAGAGAAATTTTGATACGTCGGGCATACGCTGTCTAAAACGCCAAGGTGTGACAGCGCTTTAGCATGTTGCACAATGTACTTGACAAACTGTGAAATACCAGTCGTTCGTGGAAGCATTGTTCTTTTTGTGGATGTAAATGAAAACGACAATTCAAAAGAATATATGAATAATCAAGACATCGAAATGGTGCTTATCTTATTAGATTTTAACGCACCATGTCACTTTAGTACAAATGACCTTCTTCTGATCATGCGTAGAATCTTTTGATCATGCGCAGAAAGGAACTACCATGGAGACCTGAGACCGGAACATCGAATCTCTCGACTCTGGACATGCTGGACAACGACATATTTGCAAGTTTTCGTCTGGTGCAAATCTTCGGATGATCTGCTATGTTGCAGTCTACAAACTTTCGACAAAAGTATCTCAGCTCTCCATTGTGATTTTAATTTCATGTTCAATGGATTCGATGCGTTGGAGAGAGTGTCTTCGTAGTAAATGTGAAAATTCCCCATTGTTTCATTATTAATAGAATACTTTAATTTTGGTAAAGGAACTTTCTTTGTTTTTGCGGCGTTTAGTTCTGAATAATTCAAATGTGCCCCTATTTCGGTATGAACAAAACATTAATTATCTGCAAATGAAATGTACCAGATCGTGATTGTCTACAAAACACTGAATAAACAGGCTCCACAGTATTTAAGTAACTGCTTGAATCTGTATAGACCAACTAGAGCTCTTAGATCGGCCAGTGATCACTTTCGCCTCACATATTCATTAACTCGTACCTTAGCTGGTGACAGAACTTTACGGTGTCGGCTTCAAAATCCTGGAACAACCTGCCACTAATAATTAGACAATCTCCATCATTAGAAATCTTCAAAAAGTCATTAAAAACTCATCTCTTTAATACTTTGTAGTTTTTGAAATATTACATCTTATTCATTGTAAGCGCTTTGGGCCTAATGGGAAAAGCGCAGTACAAATAATAAGTAATAATAATAATACTAATAATAAGATCTCAAATCATTATCAATAAACACTAGTTCTCTTCATTACGCATGTTACGTGTATGTCTTAATTTGTGCAATGCGCTATTCTCATTGTAAATCGGACAATAGTCTAACTGTTTTAGATTGAAATTAAATTATTTGAATAATAATGATGAGGGAAAAGAGTTTCCAATTTGATTCTAATATAATCACAATTTCAGGAAAACACGCAGTCTCCCATTTCTTGATACTGTTAATATCATGAATATTTAAACTTTTATTTTTATAAATTGGAAATACAATATGATTACAATAAAGATTTTCATCACAAAGTCGTCCATCTCTTTTTCCTTGTCACTAGCCTAGAACATAATGAAGGTAAACTTTGATCATTTCAATTTCTGAGATAGTTCAAACGTATTAAAAGATAAATGAAATATTTGTACAAGTCATGTGCAAAAATATTGGCATCAAAAGATAATATATAAGCCTATATGTTTATTCAAATTTGAATTTGAATATCTTGTGAAAAAGAAAGGGATATATGAAAGGGGAAAAGGGCTTAAAGAAATAAAGGAATCAGTGAGCGATGTGCGTAAGAGAGAGAGAGAGCGCGAGAGAAAAGACGGCTGCAATTTTACCTCTTGAATTTCAGCGGCCTCGTTAGCGCAGTAGGCAGCGCGTCAGTCTCATAATCTGAAGGTCGTGAGTTCGATCCTCACACGGGGCAGGCTGCTTCAATTTTTTTTATATAGATTTTTTTTTTAAATTAATAGCCGATTTGTCTTCGACTATTTTGGAAAATAATGTAGTTTATAAAGAAATTATCGTGTTGTTTTAAAAGATGCAAAGAAGGAGCAAATCATCATCAAGAAACATGCAATCAAACCCTTGAAAAAAAAACAGAAAAGAACAACCTGTCGTCCTTATTCTGAGCAATTCTGAGTTTTGAAGAGCTGAGGAGCACGCTCTAGCTACGGAATTCGCACGTACTCATTAAGATCTCGTGAACAGCCCCACCCTGGCAGTCGGGAGCAGTGCGACGACGGGGGGGGGGGGGGTCAGAGGGACAACCCCTATCTTCTTTTCCAGTAGTGAAGAGAAAAAAAGAAAACGAGGGGAATGGAATCAGGAAAAAGGGAGAAAAAGAGGGTTGGGTCTTCTAACTCATAACTCGGGTAATTCAATAGAGTGTAAGCTGACGTCACAATCATATAGGTCGTCTTCCCACCCCCTCCATCAAAACATTCTGACGACGCCCCTACATGCATTGTCTGTCAGCAAATGAGAAAATGGTACGCATTCCAAATTAGGTAATGGCAGTCAATGGAGAGTCATGCACGAGCACGAGCAAGGACTAGCGCCCCTTACGTCAGATTTTTTTTAAATATGCACGACTTTGTACTCGGGTGCTGTTCTGTCCCGGTGAATTTAATTCATTTAGGTTGAAAATAAAATATTTTAAATACAATTTCAAGGTATTTTACACGTATAAACTGCATAACTCAAAAGTTATGAATGCCATTCTTTGTCTAATGATTCAAGGAGATTCATCGAGTGGTTGCTCGTCTTTGCATTACAATTGGAAAAACGTTTTTTGAATGGTAAATTTTACATTATTTCATTAGTATTATTGTGCGAGGGGCTCTTTCAGCATAATGTTGTTCCCACCCCAAAGGCCTTGAAACGCAATAAAATAGGAGAAAAAAACAACGTGCAAATGGTTTACATATAAGAAATCCAGATCAACATCTTTAATGTTAATTGTTCACTTTTCTATTAAGTAGCATTATACACAACTTATGATATATATAGTATGTATATATTTTTTTTCCTCAAAACTTAATCTTCTATATATTTTTTTAAATTACTCTTTATATTGTAAATCGTTTTCTCTATAATTCACACATGTTGCCCTGTATGTAATTTATTACTTCATGACCTGGGCTAATTTCTTTTTTATTGTATATTCACCTTTGTTGCTTTGTTTGATTTTGAATATTGAATAAAGTGATGAAGGAAAAAATAAATATATTAAATGAATATCGAACCAATAAAAAATAAAAGGCTGAAAGTAGGCCTATGGTTTTAAAAGTGCATGATGTACATCAATTTTAAATATACATTAAAATCATAAAAGGAAATGAAAAAAAATAATAACAATAATAACAATGAATTTGTGAGTCTCTGGTCGAATGTGTCGAATGGAATAGTTGGTTCCAGATCGACGATTCACGGGAAAAGAAGTGTTTTCCCCCATTTTGAGTTTTTTTTTTCAGAAATCAAATGAGACTATAGCGATTTGTTATAGAGAGGTGAAGTAAATTGAATGAAATTGAACCTCATTAGCATCTGCCAAATATTCTGTACGTTAAAACAACAAAAACACAAACAATATTAAACATACAAAATAATCTGCCAAACCTCTGGTGTTGATTTAACACCAGAGAAATGTTCAACAACACCAGTTTCGTTTTGGCCTAACATCAAATAGCTGTTATGCAACGTGTACAACACGAATTAGTATCAAAACAGCATCGGTTTGATTCCAAACTGGTGTTGTTTCAATACTTCTCTGGTGTGGACATATATAGATTCCGGGCTGGTGTTAAATCATTTTGGCAGTGTATATTTAGAACCCTAGGAACATTTGAAAGGGGGGGGGGGGTTAAATAAAGATGTGGCTAAATCTTAATTGCAAGCAATTTTAAATTCAGTATAGTTGTTTATAAACAGTCATGTATATAGTCATACATTTAAACATAAGACTGTCATTTGGATAATATTAACATCTATTATTATGATTTTCATTATAAGTATTATTATTGCTATTTTTCATTAGCTTTATTTTAATTTTAATTCTTCTTATTTTTTTACTGTTGTTGGTGTTTTCGTGAATAAACCTCAACCTCCTTAGGACATGTAGGACAGAACATATTTCATTAATATAAGACGAATAATGGCGATGACAATAATTTAATTACATTTTCTATGTGTATCATATAATTTGGAAGAGTAGTAATGGGATATTATCATCTGCAAGGCACGTTTGAAAATCAGTTAGTAGTTAAAGTGGAATCCCTGTGTATACAGCAGTCATTAGAATTACCATTTTACACACAGTTTTCCACATAATACCAGTTAATTGTTTGTGTGCAAAGACAAGCCTATACTTCATGAAAATAGTACTGAAAAGGGAAGCAGAGATTACAATGTTTGTATTCCCACAAAGTTTTTTTTTTGGACAATGATGATAGACAGCCATGCGCAATGACATGAATAGTGAGTGAAAAGGGCCTCTCCGGAAAATTTAACGTTTTTTTTACTTTTTAAAACTCACAAGGAACTTGGAAAGGAACGATGTTTAAAGAGGAAGTTCACCTTTAGGAAAGAAAGAAATGCTGTAAAATACAATTAAAAAAATAATGAAGATTTGAGGAAAATCTATTAAAGATCAAGAAAAAAATATTTCAATTTAGAGTTTTTGATTTGTGACGTCATAATATGAGCAGCTGCCCCATTTGTTATGTCATATAAAATTCATTAATTTTAATTTTTGAATGGTCGACGATCACTTAAAATATTCTCTTTCCAGGATTGGATGTGAAATAATATGTCTGTTGATAATTATAGGCTTACTAAAAGTACAATAAAACTTATTTTCATTTTTCTAAGAAAATGACATTTTATTGATTTGTTTTTGAATTCACGATACAGTACAACGGAAATTACTATGACGTCACAAATCAAAAAACCTAAAATTCTAATATCGTATTAACGCTCTGTTGAATTAGCCTCAAACCTTGACCAATGCTTTTATTTATGTAATATTGTTCTGCTTTTTTGATAATGAATTTTTTTTGTCAGGGTGAACTTCCCTTTTAAAGCCTCTGAGGGGAGTTACCTGATTATATATGAACTGAAAAGCCGTGATTTAGGGGAAAAATTGGCTGGTATTTGACGCTGTTTTCCCCTACTTTGAATAAAAAATTATTTCACCGTATTTCCCTAATGCATGTGAACCACAATAAATCGTGGGGATGAATGGTAAATTCGGAACATAAACATGATAAACGGATTGAAAAATGAGAAAAAAATGATTCGTGCCTGGCACGCGGCACATCATTCAACCTAATTCGATTATTTTTTGTCATATTTTCATTATTATTATTATTATTTCATTTTATTTCCTTATTTTATTTTATCACATTTTTTTTGGGGGGGGCGGTGGGCAAATTGACAACAAAATTAACTGACTTTTATTTAAAGGAATCCCCGTTTAATTCACTTTATTCATTTACACAAATTTAGAGGAAAAGGGCAAAATATTAACCAAAATGTATTGGAAAGCTTAACTTTTGCTTGAAACGCGAGTCCCGTTCGTTCTTCACTTATAATCGGACCGTTTATATTCAAAGGGATGGTCCGGGATGAAAATATTTATATTTATTATTATTATTATTATTTGTTTGGCGTCACCTGTGCCTAGGAGGCGAAAAGCGAACTGAATCACTATGACCCACAGGTCTCTCCTCCCGATATAACTGATTGGGGGAATGCAGGTGGACCACTACACCAGGGTTTCCCCCTACTCTTATACGAATAGTGCAGTGGGTTCTTTACGTTCAAAGGTGGTGACTCTCCTCTACACGGGGCCTCCATTTAACGTCCTATCCGAGGGACGGAGTGTTTTCCATTGTAACATAGCCTCCATCCATGAAACATGGGAGAGACGTTTACACACAACGCACTGGCTTCAGTCATCCGCCCGGGGTGGACTCGAACCCACGATCTTTGGTTCGACGGGCAGACGCGTTAAGGACTGAGCCAACACCGCTCTCATATATCTATATCTAAATGAGTAGAGTAAAATTCACAGAGCCAAATGCTGAAAATGTCATCAGAATCGGGCAACAAATAACGAAGTTATTGAGTTCATAGATATGTTGTGAAAACGGTTATATGCACATCGTCATGAATATTAGGTATGGGCTGATGAGGTCACAATCATCCCAACATTCCGTTTTCTTATGTTATTAAACGAAATCATAAATGTTTAATTTTTTATTTATGTGTAAATGATGTGTCTGCATGATGATGGAATAAGTTGCAGGAATAAATAATCAATGCGCTTAATCAGTTTTCAATTCAATTGTTTTAGTTCTTTGTAGAAACATTTTGAATAAACATAATTTCATGTTGTAAAGTACAAAAGATTAAGTGGGGATACGAAATCATCAGCGCACCTAATGAATATTCATAGAGACATGCCTAGAACTTAAGTGGAAGACTACAAATCTTTAAATTCAATAACTTCGTTATTTGGTTTCCGATTTTGATCAAATTTTCAGCATTTTGCTTTGTGATTTTTTATAATGATAATAATAATATCGAGTATTTCTAAAGCGCCAAATCCACATTGATTATGTGCTCAAGGCGCTGAAATATACTTGGTATATCATTATTACCCCGGCTGTAGCTGAGCGGCCATATAGGCGCTAAAGCATTCAAGGAATAAATCCTACCGGGTGCCCATTCACCTCACCTGGGTCGAGTGCAGTACAATGTGGATACATTTCTTGCCGAAGGAAATTACGCCATGGCTGGGATTCGAACCCACCACCCTCTGTTTCAAAGTCCGAAGACTAATCCACTGGGCCACAACGCTCCACTTTACTCTATTTATTGAGATATAAATATCTCCAGACTGGACCATCCCTTTAAGACCTGGCAGTTCCATATTTTAATCAAGCATTTTGATATTTCATTCACATACACGCTTTGCTTCACTTGGTCATTGGTGCTGGAGACAGTTCTCCCCTAGTTTGAATTAATTTTATTTCACTGCATTTCCCGATTCGTTTTGAACCGAAATAAACTTATGGGAACGAATGAAAAAATAGGAACATAAACATAATAAACTGGTTGAAAAAAAAAGAAAATCATTCGTGCCACGCACGAGGCACATTGAGTCAAGCGGATTCTTTTTTTTTCTAATATTATTTTTATTCAATTTATTTCATATATGTATCATCATTATGTTGTTTTGCCTTTTTTTTTTTTTAGGAGTAGTAGTAGTAGCAGCAGTAGTAGTAGTAGTAATAATAGTAGTAGCGTTATCATTATTATTATTATTATCGTCATTATTGTTAATATTATTCGCTTATTCGAATAATCTCTATTATCATTATTATTATAACTGTAGGATATAAATGATTTTCCCTAAAAATTTAATAAGCATCCAGCAATTTTAATGATTTTGTCAAATTCGTAAAGAGCGAATCGCATCGCATTTGATGTGCTAAGATATCTGTCTCACCATATATTGTATCGATTTTTTTTTCTTTCAAACTGCAAAAATGTTCTTGACAACCTAAAAAAAGTACAAGAAACTTTTTAGATATGGGGGAGGGGCAATCGCCCATATGATTTTGAAAGCAGTGATAATGAGGTGGATAAAAAGACGGAAGGGGGGGGGGGGAATATAAAAAACAGAAATCCTGGCCATGTGTCGTTCAAGTAAATCTATATAGTTAAATCGAGGAAAAATATGACGTCATCTAGAGGTTGTCCTGCCCCTCCCTTAAAGTATCCGGATGGTGCCCCTGCTTGATATAGTATGAGTAGGGTATGATCATTGCAGTATTGCAAGAAGAGAGTAATTTTGATAGATGCATTTATCGCGGAAAGTATTTTGAAACGAAATTTAATTTCAAGAAAGAAAAAAAATATTGGATGATATTTTTATACAAGGAGTGTAGGCCTATTCATATTTTTAAGCGTTTGCTTCACATATTGCTAATAACATGAATAAAGTGTCTTGTCTCATTGCAGTGACATCTTGTAAAATATTAGTATTTATCTTTAAATTCCAAACTACCGATAAAATCGGGGAACGGCATGGATACAGCAAAATCTCTTCTTGTTTACAAGAGCTCAGCGTGGGAAAAAACCAAGATAATATTGGGGAGTAGAAGAAAAAAAGCGACATGCTTTCAGCATTCTTTATATGTGTTTTTAAATAAAATCTAAGACACTTTTTTTCCCAAGAAAAAAATTGAAATAATATCGATCTGATGTCATGGCCGCATTCCATTCCATCAGATATGGTCATTAATTTGCGATCATCTACTGATACATAATTTAGAAATCAATCTAAATTAGAAATTAGAAATAAATTGTATTTATTGAATTCAAGTTGAATTATAAAGAGAGGGAGAGAGAGAGAGAGAGGGGGAATAAGATCTCTTTTCCCTCTACGGCTTACACTCTTAAAATGTTGGGCAACATATTGTCCACACAACAATTCGTTGAAAAAAAAAATATCCAACTCTGGGTAGTTTTTAACCAATACTGTGTAGTTTTAACCCAAAGCACACATTATTGGTTTAAAAGTACCCGTAATTTAATACAGTTTTAACCAAATGTTGTGGGGACAGTATTGCCCAACATTTTTAAGAGTATAGTCGTCAACCCCAAGACTCAAACCCTAAAAAATCTCAATGACTATTTAAAAAAAAATGAATGTCACAGCAGAATGATTTTGATGTCACGACTATTTTACAAATTCTCACAGAAAGATTCAATCTCGGTAAAAATGCAGGAAAACACCGAATTTTAGGTATTGTTTACTGAAAAGCTTCGGCGTGGGAAAAATGAACAAATATGTGTCAAACTCAAGTTTGATCAAAGAAGAGATTTTTTGTTTGTTTGTTACCTTCATGATCTGATCTAAAGACATGATCGTCTTCTTACAACAACATTCGGGGTCCAATCAACCTGTCATTGGGGGCAATCAAGAATTAAAACATAACTCATGAAACAAAATATCATTACGAACCAGTGGCCTACCTAGGATTTTCGACGGGGGGGGGACAAAACCGTCCGCCAAGAAATTTGACACCCAAAAAGGTCTTCAATTCAATCACAAATAAAGGATACGTATCAGAAAAAAAATGACAAGCAAAAAAAAAGGGTCTTCAAGCTCGTCGGGGGGGGGGGGGGGCAAAAAAGGTCATTCAAGCTCGTCAGGGGGGCAGGGATACGTCCTTTGCATGGGTTGTGGCTCGTCAGGGGGGGGGGCAGACTGCCCCCCCGTAGGTAGGTACGAGTACGCTAGTGTTACGAACCATGAAAAAATCGTTGTTGAAAATGAAATCTGAAAATAGAAATTCCCCTAAAATTCTTTTTCGGCGGAATAAATAGGAGGTAGCGTAGCTCAGTCGGTTAGAGCGCATGTTTTGGATAAGATCGTAGATCTCAATGTGAGGGGTTCGAGTCCCGCTCATGCTAACAAAAATCTGATGCTATAGCGTTGTGTGTTAGCGCGCCTCACCACTGTATTCAGTGCAGGTGTGAATGCAGTTGGAAAAACACTCCGTCCATCGGAAAGGACGCAAATGTTGGTCCCGTGTATAGGAGAGTCACAACACGTTAAAAACCAATACATTATTCGTCAAAGAGAAGGGTCTTCAGGATTCTTCAGGATTGAAGAATGCAGTCAATGTAGCTTGAAGAAGAAATTGATCGTGGGCCCGCAGATTTACGTAATTCTATTATTGTTGAACGCCGGCTAAACAGGGCAGCATCAACTCTTTATACCTCGGTCACATTTGTTCTACGGCGGCCGTACGGCGAGTCGAAAACAGTCGTTTGAACATTTTTTTCGTACCAGCTAAATATAGGTGGTTTGAATAAAAATGAATAAAACGTCTGCTTTCGACTTGCCGTACGGCCGCCGTAGAGCAAAAGTGACCGAGGTATTAACGTCGTTTTGTCTGACGAGGCCGGCCCGTGACCTCCCGGTTGTGAGACGGTCGGCCTACCAACTGACCCAACACACAAACAGGGGCAGATCCGCATTCGCCAATAACGGGGGGGGGGGGGGATTAACCCACATTTTCCCTGATCTGCCACTCAAAGTTCATTTTGTGTTTGTTTCTTTGAAGGGGGTAGTCCTAACAGTCACTTCTTAGCTATATTCTTAGAAAGCAACACAAATATATGACAATCCCATGAACCCTTTTAAAATAGTGGGAGCGCGAGCTAAGATTTTTATATTTTTTGGGTCGTTTGTCGTGAAAATTGAACATTTTGGGCAATGTTTGTGCTCCTCAACAAGATGCGTATGCAATTGCGAACGCAAAGCGCGAGCAAACATTTTTCAATATACGTTTTGGTCTGATCGAAAAATGACCATTAAAGGATTGTTCGCAGTTATAGCCATGAAGACGATACATATTTCAACAATCAAATAATGTGAGCGCGAGGCGCGAGTTTAAATTGTTGATATTCGACCCAAAGAATGGACATTCTAAGCACTTTCGATAATCGTGAACAGGATAGGTATAAACAAAAACAATGCGATTGCGGAGCGCGGGCGGAAAAATTGAGATATAGACCTAAAAATGGGACACTCTATTCATATTTTGTATATCATGAAAAGGATGGGTTATTTGGTGTCGATCTTTCCACATTAATAACGCGAGCGCAAAGTAAGAGCAGAAAATTTTGGATATTCTGGTCTGAAACTGCATAATGTAAGCATATTATAAATAAAGCACCAGTTGTGTATCTCAAGCAAGCGCTCGCGTATTTAGACTAAGACCTAGAATCTGGACATTTTAAATACAATTTTTATCATGAAAATCAATAAAGCGAGCGCGAAGCATGAGCTGAAAATGTTTGATATTCCGATATTTCTTTCTGATAAAAAGAGACATTTTGATTATGAATTCATGGAAATGTTATTTTATTTATTGATCTAATAAGCCTAATTATGAATAGGATGCATGGTTTAAAATATTTCCAACAATTAATGCGAGCGTAAATCGCGAGCCGGAATTTTTGATAAATTTTTAAGAAAATAGGGTTTAAAGTACTTTGTTGTTCCTCTGCCTTGTTTTTTCTCCTCTATTTCCCTATTTTTTCTTTTGGTTTTTGCTCCGCCAATAGGGGTGGGGGGTGGGGGCCCGAGCCTCTTGTTCACCCTGGATCCACCAAAGCACAAACACATACAGGTTATGATTTTTTTTAACAAGTGCACACCAAGTTAAAGGGGAATCCAGCCTTGGCCATAAAATGTTGTGTCGGGAAGGAGAAAAATAAATTAAACAGAATGGTGAAAGTTTGAAAGAAATTGGACAAGAAATAAGAAAGTTATAGCTGCTTTAAAATTGAGATCACTAATATTATGTAGATTTCAAATTGGCAACTCAGTAAGTAAATTATGACAAGGGGCAAGGACAACTTTCTCATAGGCCATATTCTTTATTATCAGGGATTTGTGGTTTTCTCCAAAGTACCTATTCCCCTGGGGCAGTAATCTAAATGTAACCCAGGTAGTATATTGCTTTATGTCCTCATGAAAGAAAAATATAATTTGAAATAAAACTTTGGGGAAAAATTACATATTAGCCAAAATATGTACTGGAGTACATGGAGGAATAGTCCTTGCCTTACATCACTATGACATCCCATATGCGGCCAATTTGAAGCCTCCATGGGTATAGTGATTACCAATATTTACAACTTTTAAAAATTCATAACTTTCTTGTTGTTTGTCCAATATTGTTCAAACTTTCACCTATCAACTTGTCTGATTTTTCTTTTCCTTATAAAAACATTTTTTTATTTGGGTTGGATTCCCCTTTAACAATAATGAGTATAGCATTTCCATTTATTTCAAAGCAAGATGAAAAAGCATTGTACATTAAATGCCTTGCTCAGGGGCATAGATGCCGGGGATCGAACCCCGGACTTTCCACGTGATAGCCAGGCGCCTTAGACCACTCGGCCACGGCACCTCCACTGTTAGGGAAAATGTTAGGGCATCTGCAGCCCCCCCCCCCCCCAGCAGGCCGGTGTATTTAGCCTACCGTGACAATGGTTTCGTTTTTGATTCGTTGGAAAAAAAGGCAAGTACACATAATTTGATGATCAGGACCCGATAATACAAAGTTTAGTGATTATTATTATTAGTTTTTTTTAATCAAACATGATTATTTTGTATCTTTTTTTTAGATTAAACATGATCATCATGTCACGTCCACTTTTCCATCTCTTTGGTTTTCCTGTTGATCAGCGAGGTCCGTCTGTGAGTGCTGGGGCTGGATTCTGGAGACCTTTAATCTCTCTTTTTTTCTTATTTCCTTTTCTATTTTAATTTCCCCTATTTTCTTTTAATTTTACTGGTTCATACTTAAGTTGTTATTTTGATTTTATATGCTATGCAACTACAAGAATATTTATTAGGAGGCTGCACTCTACAAGCTCCGCTTTTTAGCAGCCTCCTCCATTTCCAGCCTGATATGTAATAATCTTGAATATAATTGTTGTACAGGGATACTTGAAATATGTTTTGTTATTTAATTATGTCAAAATGTACAAAACAAACTGTCATTGTTGAAAATGGAAATAAACGAAATGAAATGATCAATCGCTTATTTGAAAAAATAATTCTGATTGGTTCCTAATCCGACTGCAGAGCAAAATGCGTATGCAACGATGATCTTCATAGGTCATTTCATTTATCGATAAATCGCTAATCTTTGTGTTATCCCTGGATTCCCGGTCACGTGACGAATTGGAATCAAACGCAGCTGTTGAAACCAAACGCAACTTCAAATCCGACCAATTAAATGGAAAGTCCACCTTACCAATAGTTTGTTGGAAAAAAGGCAGAAAAATAATAAAAAGTACTACCGGTGAAGGCTTGCGAAAATCCATTGGATATTAATAAATCTATAATAATTTTTTTTTTGATATGTGACGTCATATAGGAGTAGCTGTCTCATTTTGCTATGTAATATGTAATGCAAAATTTATTTTTTTAATGACTGGTGATGACTTATTATTTTGTTTACGAGTGGATGTGAAAAGATTTGTCTATTGATATACTGAAGGTACAATAAGACAAACAATTTTCTCAGAAAATTGCATTTTATTTACTTTTTTTACCATACGATATGTAAGAAAGCCGCTCGCAAATAATTATGACGTCACAAATCATATATTTTCATAACTTTATAACTAAATATTCTTATAACTTGTCATTCTTTGGTGGATTTCCTCAAACCTTTTTGTCAGGGTGAGCTTTCCCTTTTAAAAGTGGCTTTTTCTTTCTGCAACGCGCTCTGATGGTGTTGACAGAATTGAGTAAAAAATGTAAAGATAGAGAATGAACTGGATATTGTTTATAATGTTAGGACAATTTAGTTTCAGTTCGCGTTTGGAGACTAAATGGGGCGTACACAGCCCTGGGTTATCATTTTTTTTTTCATCATGAGCAAGTGAAAGAATAATGAATTATACATGAATATCTATTTCAAACGCAATCATTTGGCTCCACCAATTTCACGGTTCTATTAATTCCGTCCTCATTTTTAACTGCTTAATCTTTTCAAAGCGTTTAATGGCGTACGTGACGAGATAGTATTTATTCGCCTTGGATCTGATATATGTTTCGATTTCTTAAAGGGAAATATCAACGCACTTAAGCACTGATTTTATGTCAGATGCATATATTGATATTTCCATCCCGAAATTTATGAATGAATGACTAATCAATTAATAAAATCTACGAATTTATGCATTGATTACCTTGATGAAGCATCAATTTGTCATTGTGATAATGATTTTTCCCAGTAGATTACTAGGAAGATTAATCTATCATGTCTATCAAGCAATTAACCTATTCATCTCGCACTTATTTCTGTATTGGCTCATTTCACTATTCATTCATTTCATTTCATTCATTGACCCATCCATCTATCGATCCATTAATTTGTCTTAAATTCATTTATCAATTAATTAATTAGTTTGAAATATAAAATTGATTGATTCATTCATCCATCCTTCCATCCATCTACCATCTACCTACCACTCTATCTCCACCTAGAAAAAGCGATTAGAGACCTGTAACTTTGCCTATAATTTCATTTTGCAAAAGAAAAACGTAAAATTTGTCCAGTATCTAATCAATCAATAAATTAATTGAGTGATTAATTTATTTATTCAGTCAGTTTTCGTTCATCCATGCATTCAATCATTCATTTAATCAATTAATCAATCAATCAATCAATCAATCAATCAAACAAACAATCAATCAGTCAGTCAGTCAGTCAGTCAATCAGTCAGTCAGTCAGTCAATCAATCAATCAATCAATCAATCAATCAATCAATCAATCAATCAATCAATCAATCAATCAATCAATCAATCAATCAACCAACCAACCAAATCAATCAATCAGTCAGTCAGTCAGTCAGTCAATCAATCAATCAATCAATCAACCAACCAACCATCCATCCATCCATCCATCCATCCATCCATCAATCAATCAATCAATCAATCAATCAATCAATCAATCAATCAATCAATCAATCAATCAATCAATCAATCAATCAACCAACCAACCAACCAACCAGACAGTCAGTCAGTCAGTCAGTCAGTTAGTCAGTCAGTCAGTCACTCACTCAATTAATCAATTGATTGATTAGTTAATGAATTCAGTCAGTCATTCGTTCATCCATGCATTCAATCATTCATTTAATCAATCAATTATTCGTTTATTCATTTATACTTTCTTTCTTTCTCTCTTTCATAAATTAATGCACTAATTTATACCTTATTTATAAAATTCCGTTACATTAATACTCCTTTTTTTCAATTTTCATTTATAACTTCCAAAGATACGGGGAGACCGATAAAAAGACATTATGATTGAGGGGGGGGGGGGGTGTAGAGAATAGATAAAAGTAAATGCAATCAATTTGCCAATGTTCAATTTTTCTGGGTATCTTTCAAATGATGTCTTGTTTAGTTAAGTTCTTTTTTGTTTTCATTTTTACATTAATTAACTTGTACAGATTAGTTTAGAATGCCTAAGGCATTCTTTTCTTCTCTTATGCAACGTTTCGGGGGAGTGGTGTTATTGAATACTCTATACGGTGAAATGAGGGCAATTCCTAAGTGAAGACAAGTGCAAAGGTTAATCGATCATATTTTTGAAATGCTACTTTGGTTGTTAATGTTTTTCAGCGGCCTCGTTAGCGCAGTAGGCAGCGCGTCAGTCTCATAATCTGAAGGTCGTGAGTTCGATCCTCACACGGGGCAGGCTGCTTCATTTTTTTGTTTTCTCATTTTATTGTCTAATTTTGAGTAATGCTATAAACATCCCAGGTAAGGGGAAATGAACCCTTGGTTTCAGAGGAGATCAAATAAGTTATTTTTAACGTAAAGGTTTTTAATTATTTTTTTTATTTCAAATTTTAAATTTTTCGAAAAATCGGCAATATGATACTTTTTCATGGCTTATCTGGCAGTTCAGAACCCGAATACATATAGCGCCACAAAAAATAACTTTGAAATTAATGTATATTTGTATAACCTTGGCATTTTCTTATTGTTTATCCGAGAAAGAAGTAAGGTAAATTTTTACTAATGCTTTTTATCTTGTTTCAATTTCGGATCATAAAGACCGCCGGAATAAGGACCTTCTTGTGTAGTTGCATGAACGAACTTTCGGAATAACAAGCCCTATATATTTCGGATTTGTAAACGTTTTGATAATAAATGGGAACGATCTTTTAAGAGGGAGTACTGGTTTGAAAAAAAAAAGTTTCGAGCCTGCGAAATTAACCTTTTGAAAGGCGAAGCATAACGCGAATGTACCGTGAAAAAACCCTGCCAAGCTGCTGTGTTTCCCACCATTTCCAATAGAAATTTATGGTACCTTTTTAGCGTATAGTTTCTTTACGCTCTTTGGGGAAAAGGAATGGTAAATATATCCTTTGTCTTTCTATATATATATATATTGTACACAGGATCATTTAACATGTTTAAGGTTCCTTACACAATCTATGGATTTTTCTTTACGGTGTAAATAACCTTATTCAAAATTGATAGAGTTCTTCACATCACCTAGAACCCCGTAGGTTGTTTAAAGAACCTTAATAATATACTTGCAGAACAAACAAAGGTTTGAAATTTGCCAAGAGTGTACAGTCTGTAACACAATACCTCCTCAAAATACCCTCTTCTTTTGGTCAAATCAGGGTTTTTATTGAGCTTACCAAGTGCCATCGAATTTGCTAACAATCATATCCGGGTATTTCACCAGAGCTGTCGCTAGAAGTTTATCAAACGAGTCAATTTGCTTTGTGGATTCTGCCAGCCTGCATGGGGGGAGGGGGATTGGCAATGTTATTTATACAGCAGATAACCGAATGAACACACCTCTTGCTGGTGACATGATTGGAGTGTTTCAGCATAGCCGAGATATCATAATGGTTAAAGTGATGGTCTCATAGTTACATTCTTTGAATGTTTAAATATTCATTTATTTATTATGTTATGTCACGATATTTTGTCATACGTACTGTACACAAAATAATACTTTGATTCAAAGGCGCCATCTACGACCACATTTTAATGACGATTGTTGGATGGTTATTGCCGTCTATTGCCAACTCGTCCACTCATCACATTGTCTACCTTCATTTAGTCTAACATAGAAACCACAAACTTGTCCAATAAATATTTGGTCCAATAATAATTTCGTCTAATCACCTGTCCGTCTTTGACCATTTCATCTCATAACCAGTTGGTCTAGCTCCCATTTTCTTTTCATTCACTTTGCCTAATTAACACTTAGTCCATTCAGACCTAAAGGTATTTGGCCTAATTGGCCATTGAATTAACTGATGATTAGACCAAATGGTTAGTGGGCGAAATTGCAGTTAGACTATGTGAAGAGTTGACGAACTGATGATAGACCAAAATGGCACATTAGACCAATTGAAAATAGACCGGTAGATCGACATACACTTCGATGGTCAAATATGAATCTCACTATTTCCCCTCTACCGTTAGTAAACCCTTTTGTCCTTTTTGTTCCCATTCGTTTTCCACTACTTAAAAAAAAGAAAAAAAATCACAGGGGTACCTCTCTGCCACCCCCTGTGGCACACCCCCTCATTATAGCAGCCCTTAATTGTATAATATTTATTTTCCTTTAATGCATTGCGCCAGATTTGATATGAGCCCCTCCCCATTTTGTTGAAATTCCTTCTCTCTTTCTAAGCGCTTAGAGACATGTTTTGCGATAAGCGCTATATCATAGATAATATCAATTATCATTGATATGAGCTTACAAAAAGGGAACTCCCCAGTGTAGTCTATTAATGAATTCTGTCTGAACGGAGTGGGGGGGGGGGTTGTGCAGCAACGAAAACGATGTCGCCTATTGTATTTAGAGTATGTTCACGTAGTCTTCTGCTGACAAGTTTCAAGTTCATTTAATTGATCAATATATCCAAGCATAAACGAAAAAAAAAGGAAAACTACTATGTATATATATATATATCTTTTTACAACTTATCAAACAAAGAGTTTTATTGATAAAACATTGTCTGTCATATTTATCTTTGAGATATGATTCACACTGTTTAAGTACTTAAACCTCAAAGCAAATGCTAACTAGCTTACTAACCTAACCTTACTACTCCAGTCTTGTCAGGATACACTGCAAAAACTGCGGTGTTGATTTAACAGCAGCCCGGAATCTGTATATAACAACACCGGTTCGGAATCAAACCAATGCTGTTTTAATACTAATTGGTGTTGTACAAACACCTATCTGGTGTTAGACCCAAACGAAACTGGTGTTATTCAACACTTCTCTGCATGTCGTGGACATATAGATTCCGGGCTGGTGTTAAATCAACACCGGAGTTTTTTTTTCAGCGTACTCACCCATAATGCAACATTCTCAGCAGAAAGGGCTGACTCGAATGAGAACACATCAATTTGCCCACTCAATGCATTCATTTTGCAACAATTTACGTTATCAATCAGCTAAACAAGTACTTTTCTCTTTTAAAACTTCTCTATTTCTCTATACAAAATATTAAAGGTCATCATTATTATTCCCTATATAATAATAATAATAGGCATTTATATAGCGCCATCTATCTAGAAATAATCTATTCCGAGGCGCGTTGTTATTATTATTATTACCCCGGCTTTAGCTCGAGCTGCCTTTCAGCGCTCATGCATTCAAGGAATTAATCCTACCGGGTACCCATTCACCTCACCTGGGTCGAGTGCAGCACAATGTGGATAAATTTCTTGCTGAAGGAAATTACGCCATGGCTGGGATTCGAACCCACGACCCTCTGTTTCAAAGTCAGAAGACTTATCCACTGGGCCACAACGCTCCACATATATCATAAAATCTCAAAAGATTTACAACCATAGGTCGTTCTATAGTAGGATCCATGTTATAAACATAGATCCATGTTATAACATATAGTCTTACACTCAATGAGAAACCGTCGGCCTACATTGTTGATAAGGTCGCCCCCTCCTCATTCATTCATTCATTCATTTATTCATTTTTTCCAACAAAATGTAGAATAATTACAATAAATAAAATATAACATCAGGAAATACAAATGACATAAATATTCAAATAAACCCAATATAAAGAATATGCACCTGATACAGAAGATAATATATCAAAAATGTTGGAAAAACGGAGTGGTCCACTAAAAAGCAAAGCTTGTAAAGTGTGGACCACTCCAGACGAAAAAAAGGGTATAGCACTTAAAACTATATGGGCCAAAAACGAGCGGCCATACAAAATAGATAATGAAATAAAGATATAAATAATAATTATAATAATGCAGAGATAATTCCACATTATGGACATTATAACTTGGCCGTTCACATAATTATTGATTAAGCGTTTACATCAAATGCTTAGCCAAATGATGAAATTATGTTATTTTGGTAATTAATTACTTAACGGGGGTATTCCGGGCTAACAAAATATTTTTATTCAAAAACTAAACAAAGTAAAGTTCACCGAGCAAAATAATAAAAAAAAATCATCACAACCTGATAAAACAAACAGAAGTTATTGAATATTTTGTGAAAACAGTTATATTTGAGATTTATCATGAATATTGCGAAGGTCGGTTGATCATGTCACACCCCACTTTCTTGGAGAAAAGATTTGAACAAACATATTTTCATGTAATGCATAAAATGCAAAAGAACAAGTGGAGATATAATATCATCAGCTAGCTCAATCAATATTCAAGAATACATGTCTGGAACATGTCGAACTGTTTCACCGAAATAATGCAAATCTTTAAAGCGCTATAAGCTGTTTCTTGTTTACCTTTTCAGTGTTATGTTTATCTGATATTTCTTCGTCTGTTCAAATAATTATTAATTACAGCCTTGACTATCTCTTATTAAGTTCAAGTTCAATTTTGAAAATCAAATGCGTATCGATAATTAATACATAAATAACAATAGCGTACTATTTTGGCCCCATGTGTGACGATAAAAAAATAGTCTGATGAACTGATTCAGTCTATCGACCTTTCCGCACGGTTATCGATTTTTACTTCAAAGGTGACGTAACAATGGGTAGAAGGGAAAACCTGTGGAGGAAACCCCTTTTCACACTCTGAAGAATGTGGTCACATTATTGGGCAATACTTCTCTCTATTCAGCGACAATGAGTTATTGTGCTCTGTTGATCGATCGGTTTTAGACTGTCTGCGTGCGAATCTAGGTCACGTTCAGATGGTGAGTCGGGGAGGTCGGGATATTCCCCTAAATTTCCTCTGAAAATTTGCCCCCCTCTCCCAGTTTGAAAGCTTAAAGTGTGTTCGTTTATTATTATATTCTTTTTTACGTACACTGTAAAAAAAGCTATTAGGTAAATTTTTACCACCACGGGGGTAATTTGGGCAGCATTTTACCCAAAGCGGGAAGCATATTGTCGAGTAAGGTTAAAAACATAAGAAGCAATCACTTTAGAATGGCAAAATTTTCATCTCACTGGATAAGTTTTATTTTTGTTAAGAACAATTCCCCTTTTTTTTCTGAATATGACTACAGCGCTTTCAATGTGTATATTTAATTTTACATTGAATACAAGGCTCAGCGGGAAATTTAGCGGAGCCTCTGCCCGCGGACCCCAAACTTATACTGCACAAGTCATGAACGTTGCCCTGGTGCTTTCATTAAGAGTAATTATCGAAGATCTCTCACAATTATTAGTGAACAAACAAGACTCACATCAAGGGAGGTACCATTCCTACAACCTATACGACTTCTAAAAACTAGCTGGGCATGTCATCTGAGTAGGCCTATTTGTCGTGTGACAATAATAATAATCATTTTGCACATTGGTAAATTTGAAGAAGAACTGCAAATATTGATTCCTACGCCACAGACCACATAGTTTGCCCACATTATATGTTTTGGTGCTGGATATCATATGATTATTTTTCAATGTTCTTATTAAGTCTTATCGTCATGAGGAAAAATTTATGCTATACACGTTCAGACTTGCATTCTCGGAGTCCACATCACGGGGTAGTAATTGGGTTAGTCTGTCATCTATAAAATCGATATAAAAATCACAATCTATGCATCGTTTAGCTCTGACGTCGATATGATAATCTTTCATTGTTATATGATAAAAGAAGAGGGAGATAAATGCCTTGTTCAAGGGAATAAATGCTAATGACAGGCATGAACCTTCGGTGTCTTTAACATGTTTAAGCTTTATGCCTTATAGACTAGAATATTGAAAAAAAAGTTAAACTCGTTCATCATATATGCTACCATCAATGTCGATATGCATTTGCATTCAATCAATATGATTAACATGATCAATGGATGTTTATAACAGCAAACAAAATTGAGAAAATGAGTATTCAATTCAAATTCAATTCAATTCAAATTCAATTCAAATTCAATTCAAATTCAATTTATTCTTGATAATAATAAAAACATCATCAAATTGTACATTTGTATAAAGAAATATCATTGCAAGAAAAGGAGGACAACAAAAAGTTTACACTTGAAAATAAAAAGCCTCCAAAGAATACAATAATCAATATATGTACACATCAGATGAAGAGGGGGGGGGGCGAAATATGCTCATTCATACACAGACACACGCACCCACCGAGGAACATCGTCATCAACACACAAAAGCACACCCGAAACACCCATTATCTTGGTTCATTAATTAACAAAAATAATGCATGTATGAATGAAGTGAGTTTGAATTCAAATTAGGAATAGGTACTAATAATGATCTTTTTGAGTTTGCATTTAAACGAAGTATAGTTGCCATGCCGGGATTCGGCCCTTGGACTCTCAGGTCTTAATCCTTGCGCCCTATAGCGAAGATCGCAAGACCTCTACGAAACGCCTGATATTCTTTTAGCTCCTGTTATGAAACATGCGAGGGAGCGAGTGGACCGAACTGCAGAAAGAACTGTGTTATTTAAAATCCTGATGAAAGGTTTCATTTATTTGCCACCTTGTGAAAGACATGCAATATGGATAATCCGATTTGTCTTAATTAATTAATTTTTGTTGCTTTTTTGTTTGGTTATGTCCCTAAAATTAAAAATAACACCTGCAGACGTAAACATAACTTTCAAATCAATGTATTACCTTTAAAGGCCACCGCACACCTTACGACTGTTCGCGATCCGATTTTGGAACAAATCGCATTTTGCTCATTTTTTTGAAAATGTGAACGGGACGTATCATTTTATTTGAGGTTAAAATCAATTGAAAGAATACAAATATAACCATTTTGAATATTGCAAGCTTTCATTTTGAAGTAAAGGCCAAATTAGTTTCAAATCGTAGCCAATCGCACGACTGTTATGAGGTCATTACGACTAGATATTAAATTCGCTTTTATTCTGAGAAGGATGACAGCACAGTCACAAATTTGAACATAGGTATTCGTACCATGATCTAGAACATTGCACATTTAGATATTCCAAGTCTCAATAATAGCATCAAATTCTACTACAGTTTATTCTGAAATCGGGTCGCAGACCAATCGTAAGGCGTGCGGTCGCCTTAAGCTAACTTAGGACTCCGATCTACAGAAAAATGTGGTTACAGGACCACCACCAGAGCGCTAATTACAGAATTATGTGACTTTGAGAGTAATAATGCGATTATGCAAATCGAACGATCTTTAAATTGTTTGTTTGCCCATTAAAAATTCCTGTCTTAAAGCATGGACACCGCCAAGGGGTGCCATACTCACACCAACGCAACCGGCCCCAATCGACCGATCGTATGCCATTGAAAATAACGTTACAACCTTGATCGGTCTGGAGGAGGTCGCGGTGGTGTGACTGGATTGTAATACTTCATTTCGGTGTCAACTCCTCATAGACACGGTATA
The DNA here is from genome assembly GCF_018143015.1 of Lytechinus variegatus. Taxonomy (NCBI): domain Eukaryota; kingdom Metazoa; phylum Echinodermata; class Echinoidea; order Temnopleuroida; family Toxopneustidae; genus Lytechinus; species Lytechinus variegatus. The sequence continues at coordinate 6,482,451 of NC_054748.1, read as the reverse complement.
TTCTGTCCTTGGCCATGTTGGCGTAGGAAAGTAGAACGCAAACAAGACAAAAGCACAGTACGATATTCCGAAGTTGATGTTCCTGAGCAAATAAACATGAAATCACAACGCGAAAAAAACATCCAAATACTAAAAATATGTGGCAAACAGAGTGGGTGTTTCACACCGTGTCTTGTCGCTGATTTGTATTGACAAAAGTCTTATTAGCCAATCGGATGGATGCATTTCAGAAGCATATAACAGTTGTCGGTGAAAATTATTCCCCCGAATGATAGATGAAAAGACTGGTTAACATAAGAAAGGACCAAGGACATGCTAGCTGCAATTCGGGAAGTGTTACATTCAATGTAATACATGATCTTTAACAAATTTCACGCACAACATATTATTAAAGCGGAGGGCATGCTGGGGCGACTGGAAAGCGGGGAAAAAAGAAAGAAATACCAATAGATTGATAGATAAATAAATATATCTATCGATGGATAAATCCCCTTTCACAATTTTTCTCTCCCATTTCCTTTTATTATATTTAAGCAATATAAATGACATCACTTTTAAATAATACAGACCCGGTATTTTTATTCTGGTTTTCATGTAGCTTTCTCTTTTCCCCTGGCCGCTATTATTTCAAGCTTTCAGCTTACGATAGCTGGCCTCTGCGTTCAAATTTATTTGTTATTGTTTACGTGAATTATGTCTATAATAACTAGTATGCAATTGTCACCTTTGTAACTCGATCATTATGTATATTTGATTTTATATCAATGTTATAAATTTGTAATTCTGGGGGTGTTTCACAAAGATTTAAGTATGACTTAGAGTCGCACTTAAATGCCTAGTTGCGCGCAGTATAAAAGGCATGACAGCATTGGTCAGATCATGCCAAGAGGACGCGCACTACTGCGTATTGATCAATAAGATTGCGCGTTGCATATCTTGTACGCGTCGACATTTAAGTGCGACCTAAGTCATACTTAAATCTTTGTGAAACACCCCCTGATTTATTAATAAATCCAGAAATACCTGCTTGAATAAAATAAAAAATGGTGGTGCGACTACATGCTTACAACCGTTGCGATTGTGTGCAACATTACGACCATGACGACCAGATGATCGCAAACGATCGCAAGATCGACTGTTAAAGCCCCTTTCATAAAAAATATTGATTGATATGAACAGGCATAATTTAATAGACAAAACTAGGGGGATAGTGGAGTGCTGAGAAGGGAAACAGTATTAAACGAGAAGAAAAACATGAAAAAAACGGTGAAAATGTATATTAATTGACAGAAAATTCCAAGAGGCATTTACAGAAAGGCAAGGAGCTAGCGAAACAGAAAGAGGGATAGGAATAAAACTGGTTAGAGAGTGAGGTGGAAGGGAAGGAGAATGGAGGGATGGAAAGAGGGAAGGTGACAAAGGGGTGGAGGGATTGGGAGATGAAGGGGGGGGGGGCTCATTCAGAGTAAAGACCCCCTCAAAAAAAAAATAACAATGAAAATAAATATAATAGTTTATATGGAAAGAAAATGGTGTATATGCTTCATTCATATATTTGGCATTTATTCTATATTTATCTATTTTAATTAGCCCATGGCAAGGATATCATAATAAATTATTTGATATATTAAGTCAATAAAAAAAGTAAAAATAAAACTGAAACTGAAATCACAACATTACCAGAGCATGCCTTTGAAAACATCCAATATCGAAAAATTCTTGGCATATCGCAGATGTGTTGAGCGTTCAAACCACAACGAAAAAAAAATGGAAATGTAAATAATAAAAGCAAACAAAATGAATGTCTAGCGCTGCATGGGAGTAGATAAACATACTCATCCCTGGTTTAATCAGATAAAAGAAAGAGAACAAAAGCCACCGTCTTTAAGAGTTACGATTGTCCCAGTTCATCTCAACTGTATGGAAATCCACCCATACCATTTTTTCTAAAAGGATTTTGCTTAATCTCCTTAGTAAACTAGATAAAGAAACACATAGAGTCTTCAACTTGAAGACAACGATGAATGTATGAATATACAACATATCAATATTTTGAAAAAACTTACATATTTGATGTCGAGGTTGCTGGCCGTCCATAGTTGATATTGGTCGGACCAATCGTAAACTCTTTGGAAATCCATCTGTGTCATAAGTTTTTTTACAGTAAATTTGCACAATGTTCTTTGTTAACAAAAAGAAGCACACATAATATTCAAAAGAACGATGAATGTATGAATATACATCATATCTTGAACATATTTTGAATGGACATTCACTTTAGATGTTTGATGTGGCTGGCTTTCCATAGTTTGATTGATCGGATCAATCGCAACTCTTTGTAAGACAGGCCCCAGCCAGGTATGACAATAAGATCTTGTTCCTATTCTCGGCTTCAAGTCACGTTTCAAGTCTGACTGAAACTTCAGTGAAAACGAAACTTCACCCTGACGAAAAGTTTGCGGTAAAAATATAAGGGAAAAAAGAAAAGAAAAAAGTAGCAAAAAATCTAATATATTTGTAAATCTTTGATGGATTTTCCTCATACCTTTTTATTATTAATTTTCTTGCCTTTTCTTAATAGAGATTTTGTCAGGGTGAACTTCCCCTTAAAAAGAAAATGTACAACTTTGTCATGTGTGTGTGTCATAGTGCAAAAAGCGTTTTAAAAATGCGATACTGTGAAGTGAAGTGGCCGTTGATTCATGTTCCATTAACTGGAAAAAAATCCTCCTAAGAACTGAACAACATGATTTTCCAGTCACTATTTGATATAGTAATCCACTATCGTCACCCGAAATCAAAACACTGAAAAATTGAATTATCTTACACCTTTGATTTTTTATGCCAAACTTCCTTCAAAAAGATTTATCTTGACATTTTCGTTCCATTTTATGAAAGGTGTTTTATTCCATTAAGAAAATAATATTTGACAATTTTATTGAAAATTTCGCATACATTCGTAATTCCGAAGCTTCGTTATCCCGAAGGTTCGGAAATTCCGAAAGTTCGTTATTCCGAAGGTTCGTATTTCCGAAGGTTCGTAAGTCAAAAAACGAAATGAGGTTCGTAATTCCGAAGGTTCGTTTGTTCGAAAACGAAATGATTAACGAACCTTATTTCGTTTTCGGACTAGCGAACCTTCGGAACAACGAACCTTATTTCGTTTTCGGATTAACGAACCTTCGGAACAACGAACCTTATTTCGTTTGCGGAATAACGAACCTTCGGAATTCCGAAGTGTAACCGAAAATTTCATCCGTCTGGCTGGGATTTCGAAAAACACGTGTTTTATTATTTTATCCTTTTATCAGATATAGTGAATGAACTCAAACCTTGTTTGTAATAGTAGACATGCTAAAACCGGGGTAATGGCATGCAGATACATTATAATTTATATTAAAGTTACATTATGTTGCATATTCTTTTTCTTCTTGTTCTAATTTCATCTTTGTTATCTTTGTTATTTTTTTTTACAGATTTGACAATAAAAAAACAGTTTTGACTGAACCCTAAAACAATCATAATTCCACATGTTCGGGGAAAAATAAATTTTTACTTCACGGCACAATGAGGAGAAAATTAGAATATTCCATATAATAAATACAAAAGTAGAGTGAGCGACGTCATCAGTCCCCACATTTGAATACAAACCGGCAAGTTCATATTGTGTTTTGCGGAACTATATTTTAGGCGAAACTTTACTTTCTTATTTTACATCCAAATTTGATGAAATTATCAGTGGTATAACATGCTTGTTGTTCAAATCATTTTTTATGGCGGACTTATCCTTTAAGTAGGATCTTTGTAAATGTTAGCATATGGCTTGATTTGGGGCCTTTTCACACGTAAATCTTGAATCATCATTGTAATGGTGATTGCTATTGTAATCGTGAGTGTAATTTGCATTCGTGATTCTGATCATAATAATAATAATACCAACATGCTTATATAGCGCATATCACTGCCAAATGCGTCCCTATGCGCTTCATTGGATATTGTACAATGCCTACTTAGCTTGTTGTACAACGCCTACTTAGCTAGTTGTACGCGATCAAATGGGAGGCTGAATGTCACACATTCGTACCGTTGCACACAAGACGTACCATCCAAAATGTACCGTCCAAAATGTACCATTGCACGGCTTTAGGAGGTGACGTCACAATGCGATTTCATTGAATAAGGTGACAATGATGACAATGATGACAATGACAATGATGACAATGATGACAATGATTTATTTACCCATGTCACCCTAATTCGGGTATTGGGGATATTATCATACAGAACATAACATATTCAAAATCATTTCAATTATATTTACAAAGTATTTACAAATATATACAATCACATGTTACAGAGTAATTGGATAAATACTACATGAAATTACTTTAGAGACGTAAAAGTAAAAGGAATGATGTGTCTCTAAATCAATTGGTGAGAGAAGGAGGAGAGACAAAATAGGAAAAGAAGGAAAAACAAAAGGGGAAGAGAGAGAGAAAAAAGAAAAGAACAAAAAGACAAATGATTGTAATAACAATAATTTTTAAAAGAAACAGTACTAACAATGATAATAAATAAAACGAATGAATGCGTGTTATAGAATTGAAAAAGTTGGAACTGCAATGCAAAGGCACCGATATGTGTATTTAACGTGGTTATATATATAATTATATTGGACTTTGGCATAAAAATTGATAAAAATTTATTTTAAGAAATTAGAGAGAATTAAAATTTAATTTATCCTTTACCTAATTATTTTTTTATATACATATATACATGAACGTGTTTTCAAATAGAAAATGTTAACATAAATATTTTATTTGTTTATTTATTAAACTTATCCATTATAATGCTACAAAATTTTGATAAATTTATTAATGTTGACATTTTGGAAGAATTGAAAAGCTTAAACATTTTCAATGCATTTGGACGGCTTGTATAGGAACCATCAATATATTTCTTTCTTGCTGTAAGAAATGCAGGGCACTCGAACAAATAATGAAATTCATCACCCAGCTTTGATGTATTACATATAGTGCATATTCTCTGTGATCGCTCAATATTTGCAAATCTACCAGATGTTATTGGCAGACGGTGGTTTCCACACCGGAATCTTGTTAAAGTAATTCTGTATTTGAAAGGCAATTTTAGAAGAGATAATTCACAACTGCAATTTTCTTTGAAAATGCGATAGTTTAAGCACAGTGAATTAGAAAACATTTCAGCATGCCAATTTTGAGAGTATATATCGTCCAATCGTGTTTTAATTGTTGCTTTGAACCACCGTGGATTTATTGGCTGATTATCAAACCAAAGGTAAGATAAGCCTAATTTATCCAATGTATTTTTTATTTTTACTAGCCACGGGTTTCGATATATATTCAGATCAAACATTATTTTCAGAATATCGTAAACAGTATGGGACAATTTTGATGTTTTGCTCTCGATTATTTTAATCCAAAAGTTTAACATTCTGCACTCAATTAGTTTCTTGATACTGTGTTTACCGACCTCTCCATATGTCATGCAATTTGCAGTAAATTTACTCACATGAAGAAGACGTTTATAATAACGACTTTGAAACATTTCAACATCTTGAAGATTACTTTCAAGACCCCACAACTCACTTCCATATAACAAAATCGGAAGTACCAATTTTTCAAACAATTCTAATTCAATATCAACTGGTAAACTCAACTTTATTGATTTGGAACGTAAACTGAACAATGCTTTTTGTGCTTGACTTATTTGTTTTTTCCGAGCTTTCGAAAAGCGGTTATTATAATTCAAAACTGTTCCAAGATATGTATACTCATCAACAACCTCTAGCTGTTGATTATTGAAAGTAATGATGGGTAAATTGCGGATCTTACCACGAGAGAATACGACAATTTTTGTTTTTTGTATATTTACATTCAACGACCAATCTTCACAGTATTTGTAGACAGCATTTAATGCTTCTTGGAGATCATTTTCAGATTCTGCTAATACAATGGTGTCATCAGCGTATAATAGGGTAAATAACTTAAGATATACACATATATTTCTCTCGAGGAGTTTTTCTTTCAGGCCATTCGTAAGTAAATTAACACCATTGCAATTTTTTCTCAATGTATTGTCAAAATCATTGATAAAGATTGCAAATAATAATGGAGATAGATTATCTCCCTGTCTTACTCCTATATTACATTCAAAGAACTCAGACCGTTGTCCATTGCTCATAACATAAGATTTTGCGTTTTCATACATATTTTGGATCACCTTGAGAATTTTGCCATTGATGTTATACTTAAGTATTTTAGACCACAATAAATGTCTTTTTACAGAATCGAATGCTTTCTTATAATCAATGAATGCGCAATAAATTCTTTTCTTTTGAGATAGATATATATCTATCAGACTGTAAAGAGTAAATATATGATCTAGAGTACAATAATCCTCACGAAATCCTGCCTGTTCTTCACCCATCAGGTTGCAAATATCAAAATATAAAGAAATTCGGTTATTCAAAATAGATGTGAACAGTTTACCTAAGCAACTTAACAATGTAATTGGACGATAGTTATCTGGTTCATTCACTGAACCCTTCTTTTTGTATATTGGGCAAAGGATACCTATTGTCCAGTCTGTGGGAACTTTGCCACAATCCAGTATTAAGTTAAACAGCTTTGTGAGCAGTTTCATCATAGGTTTGCTGCTATACTTTATCATTTCATTTAATACTAAATCATCACCGGATGATTTGTTATTTTTAAGCTTCTTTAATTGATTTTCTATCTCCTCTTCCAAAATTGGATAATTTAGTTCAAGGCTGAAACAATTTGCTTCATTAAGTGTTGATTCCTCATCTATAGTGCGTCTGTTTTTAACATCGTCTCCTTTATTCAGTAATTCAAAAAAATCTTTGAAAGAATCAATTGATACATTTGCACGATTCTTGGGCTTGGAATTCGCCTTGCTAAGATATTTCCAAAGGTCGCCAATGTTATTATTTTTTACTTTCCTCAAATTGTCCTGAAGGTCAGAAACATATTTTGACTTTTTCTTCTTCAAAACTGTTTTGTATTGTTTGCGTAAGGTATTCAAAACTAATTCCATTTCCATTTTCATATTTTCATTTCTACATTTTTTAATTCTATTTCTTAATGTTAAGAAATTCTTTCTCAAGTTCTTACATTCTTTATCAAACCAAGGCTTCATTTTCGGAGATGCAGTGGTAACAGTCGTGCCAGTTTTTTTCTGCCGTGACATACCACATAGAGTTGCAGCCTTAAAATATACTTGTTTTATTTGATTTACTATATCATTGACAGATTGAATACTAGTTTGGGGCATATTTCTAGTAACCTCTATCATTTCTAATATTTTGTTTATTTCATCTTCATCTAAGGAGTTTGCAAATGTGTGAGTTAATTCTGAATTCCATTTATAATATTTCTTTTTCAAGTGAGAATCATTATCGTTATTGGTGTAATGACTCTTCTCTTCTGGAAATATTTTTTTCTTAACATATTTCATGGAAACAAATATTGGACTGTGTTTATCTGACAGACATTTTTCAAAGTTATCAACAGTAAAGTCTTCAATATGATCAATGAAATTTGCAGAGACAATACAATAGTCAACTGTGCTTGCGTCGGCGCAGGTTAATGCACCCTTACCAAAATCTTGCCCAAAGCGGCCATTTACAATGTGCATGTCAGTAGCTTGACATAGATTAATCAGTTTGCGACCGTTAGCATTTACAAACTTGTCTTCGTTAGATCTTGGTGGATAAGAACAAGTTGAGGGCATGTCTGCATTATCTGCCGACAAAATGACATTAACAGAAAAGGTAGAGTCATCATCTTCAATATAATCTATTAGTGATCCTGATCTTGCATTGAAATCTCCTATCAAACAAACTGGCAACCCCAGGGTACCATTAATTTTCATTAAATCATATATAATATCTTCAAATAAATCATCATCGTAGTATTTAGAATTTTCATGTGGCATATATACCGCACCAATTATAAAAGCAAAGCCATAAGCACCTTTATTCACTTTGAGCCAAAGGACAGAATCACTTTTGAAAACATTTACATCTAGTTGTTCAACATAATTTCTCAAACATTGTTTGAAAATGATACATAAGCCATGGTGTCCACCAAGACGTGGGGAAGATTTGTCATTATTCTCTTTACAAATCATCGTATAGTCAATCAGTGGCAGGTCAATGTATTGAGATCTAGTTTCAGATAAACATATAAAATCAAAATCTTTTATATAGCACTCTAGTATACCAAGATCAAGTTTTTTCTTTAGACCACATACATTTAGCCCTAATATCTTGAAGTTATTATTCAAACCCAAATCCAAATCATCAGATAGAATGGTACCTGCTAATTCCTATTTTGACAGTGAGAATTTCTTTAACTGATCTTCAGTCCATCCAAGGCGGAAGAGATCATCACCTGTCTCCACTATGTATTTATCCTCCTTCCCATTCTTTGCAACAACGCAATGAATGCGGCCATCGATCGTCCAGATTTTCTTGGTGCTTTCTGCTCTTCGAATTGCGTGGAAAAGCTTGGCTCTTTGGGCAGTCAGGTCTTCCTCGATGTAGATCCCTCTGAGTTGGTCGTTCTCTCTTAAGCGTCGCTTACTCCTCATTAGCTCAACTTTCCGCTCCCGTCTGACAAACTTCACGATGATGGGCCTATGTCGTTCTTGCTTGCTGGGAGTAGAGGGTCCTCGCCGCTTTGATGTGGGCAGACGATGACTCACACTGATGTCGTCTGCGGTGATGTTAACATTGATCCTCCTCGCCAAAGCTACTACCTTCTCGGTGGTGTTCTCTCCATCTGTTTCCGGCACGCCGTAAACTCGTACATTTTCCCGCCGACCATATTGCTCTAGACGATCGATATCATTTTCCAGCTTCACTTGTTGAGATGGGTGAGATGGCAACGGCGTTGGTCTCATCTGCTCTATCGCAGTTGTCACAGCCACCTTGACAGCCTGAGTCACTGCCTGGATGATAACCGGTTGTATGGCCATCAGAACCTTCGTGATTATATTTTGCATATCACCATCAGAAAGATCAGATTTCCCCTTTGGCCTCTCCTTTCCACTAGTTGCGGCAGCTACAGCATAGGTGACGGCCTCCTCTATATTTGGGGGCGGTGCTTTCATAGCCACTTCGTCATCAAGCACGTCAAATCTATTTCCTGATGCCATTATGACGTCACAATAAGGTCAGTGTTAAGATGGGTGGTTGTGCGCGACAGGTTGTGTGCGCTACAGGTGCAACAGGTGTAAGACGTCTAGACAGTTACAAGCAGGTGCATCAACGGTTGCCAACCAGTCTGCGTTGTATCCACAATTTGATGCGCTGATGAAGATGGAGCTGGTATGATACGCACCCTGGCTTTACGTTGCTAGGATATGTGGATGCAACTGTCTCTTCTCTTGGTCACAGTCCGTTTACAGAATCCTCAAAAATGGGTATTAACTGTGTTTTCAAGATTAAATCCTTTAAAAACTCCAAAAACCAGTGTCACCAACGGAAGCCTCAGAACGAGATCTCAACATTGATACACAAGTTTTTTAACGATTTCGAAGATTAATGATTAAATGACGTCAATCTTGGAGCAAAAAGAAAACACGTCCAGACAGGTGACAATGCGCGTACAGCTTGCTGGCTAAATGCGCAACGCTGTCCAAGGTCATGTGCGCTTGTGGGCCCGGCTTGTGGGATTTTGCTTTTCGCTTTCAATATTTTTGCTCCCTTTTCATAGATTACTGGAGGGAAAAACTCTTGTTTTTTCATATTTTCGCTAGATTCCGAGGCGTTGTACAACACAAATAGCGAATATTCTTATTCGTGCAATGGTGCGAGATTTCGCATTCGGTGAAAGAAAGAAAGCTCTATTCAACTCGGCTAACGCCTCGTTGAATAGAGCATCTTTCTTTCACCTCATGCGAAATCTCGCACCATCGCACTCATGCCTATTCGCTATTTGTATATTGTACGCGATCAAATGGGAGGCTGAATGTCACACATTCGTACCGTTGCACACAAGACGTACCATCCAAAATAGTCTGGTCAGTTAGCGGAATTATGTGGACACGGTGGACAAAAGCGTGATTTTTTCTCCAGACCTTTGTTTATGTATGAGAATTAAGAATGGGGTATGCTCCAAAAAATCTGGCTGCAGGAACAGTGAAAAAATGGGTGAAAATGTCAGAATTTATGAGTTCAGATTTGTCTGATATATAGACTAGCGCTAGTGCAAAACTCAATAGCAGTGCATTATTTTGCATTGGATTAGTTCTTGAATTCAGACCCTTTTTGAACAGATCTTCTGTTTGTCCTTGCATCTCAATGCACCAAATATCTGAATGAAGATGCTAACCAAGCCGAAGGGTGACGGTGGAGGGGGTTGAATGTTGGTGTGTGTGTACATATTTTGGTCTTGGGGTAAAGGTGTGCAAGACACATTTTTTGCATGTGTTGGAAATTGTGTTACCATGGTAACAGTGTATTATTGCAAAAATAAGGTAAAAATCTTGCAGTTAGAACCACTTCCTCTGTTTTTAACCAATTCTCATGAAATTTGGCACACACATTGGTCTTGAGGTGAAGATGTCTAAGACACACTTTTGTGTGTCTTTCAGAAATCTTGTTGCCATGGTAACAACATATTATCTGGTGAAAATTGGGAAAAAATCTTACAATTCAAACTGCTTCATCAGTTTTCAATCAATTCTAATGAAATTTGGCACACACATTGGTATTGAAGTAAAGATGTACTAGGCACTTTTTGTGTGTGTTTCAGAAACTGTGTTGTCATGGTAACAAAATATCATATGGCAAAATTTAGGTTAAAAAAAAACTTCATCAGTTTTGAACCAATTCTCGTGAAATTTGGCTCACACATTGGCCTTGGGGTAAAGATGTGCAAGAACCTTTTTTTTTGCATTTGTCAGAGAGTGCATTACCAGGGTAGCCACATATGATAGCCAGAAATGTAGGAAAACTTGTGGATCAAACTTCTTCCCCTGTTTTTAGTCAGTGCTCATAAAAATTGGAAGAAATATTCATCATAGGGTAAAGATTCATATTAAATTCTAAATGTCTTCTCTGCATTAAAATGTGGGGGTATTAATCACCTTCATTAATATTTCTTGGTTTGAGGGGAAGGGGCAGGATTAGTCCTTTAAATCTGACATCAAAGAAGGTTAAAGGCAGTGGCCATTAGAAACATAAAAATGATAAACACTCTTAAAAAAACGCATCCCCTTAAGGGCATAGGCTGGAGGTACACTGGGTGAATATGAAACCTTCTGCTGAAGCAGAGGAGTTCCAACACTGGCAAGCAAAACAAAATTTGTACCCATTCTACTTTCAACAGCTGATTTTCCAAACCTTAGTTCCACCTCCCCAAGATGTGCACCCCTCCCCATACCACTTTTAGTTCTACTTCCCCATGCTCAAACCAGTCTACACCTTTGTCCCTCAGGGGTCAATGCATTTTTAAAGCTAGACATTACTCTTTTTTTTTTGGGGGGGGTGGGTCTTTAGAAAATGACCTCATTAAAATTACAGTTAAAGGATTATGACTAGGAACTTACCCCCCCCCCCCGAAAAAATAGGGGGCTGATAATACTTTTTAGCAGAAAATGCCCCCCCCCCCTTCAAAGGTAAGAAGAGTCCTTTGCACTTCAGACCATTCATTTGAAGCTTAATGCATTCTGATTTGATAAAAAAATTGTTTACAGTACCCAATTAACCATTGTTCATTTATATTCTCCTACTCAGTCTTTTATTCATATTCATATTTCGTTCCTACTCTTTCTTTTTAACTTTCACATCACTCTTGATTTTGAGCTTCACCATGCCATCTCCTTCTGTTTCCTGTCTCTCTCTCTAAGTATATTTTTTCTGACATATTTTAAAGTGTACCTTTAATCATGCAACTAATTATTATAGAAATATAAATATATACAAAAATATCTGCACTTGTTTTAGAAATTCACTTGCAAATCCATGACTCAGTAACATACCATATCAAAAATATACCTATGTGCACAATAGATTTTAGCCTTATATTTTCTTTCATTTAATTTTTTTCAGTATATTTCTGTGACAGCCCCTGCTTCATGCTTCAAATAAAACATTGATTAATTGGACACCGGAAACTTTTTTTTTTTCAAAGCAGAATGGTTGAGGCTTTAAATTAATATGCTGAAGTGTAAAGGATTCCCCCCCTTTTTTTTTGGGGGGGGGTTAAGTTCCTAGTCGTTATAATTTCATTTTAATCTTTATGTGGCAATTTTCTAAAGCCCCCCCCCCCAAATAAAAAATGTAAGGGGTGTTTTTTAAGAGTGTTTAAGTTCCTCATGGTCATGGCCTTTAACCTTCTATATTTTATGTTGTCAGTTTTTAAGGACCTTCTCCGCCCCCCCCCCAAAAAAAAAGCCTATAAATATTATTGAAGGTGATTAATACCCTGCGCTATTATATGAAGTTATAAAGGGGAATCAAACCCAAATAAACACTTGTTTTTAGAGGAAAATGAAAAATCAGACAAGTTTATAGGTCAAAGTTTGAACAATATCGGACAAACCATAACAAAGTTGTGAACATATTAAAGTTATAAACATTGGTAATCACTACACCCATGAAGACTTCAAATTGACCGCATATGTGATGTCACAGTGATTTAAGAAGGCAAGGACCACTCTTCCATGTACTGGAATAATTAATTAGCTAAAAAAAAAAAAATTTAAGTTTTACTTCAAATTATATCTTTCTTTCATGAGGACATAAAACATACTACCGGGTTTATATTACGGCCCCAATGGAATAGGGATTTAGGAGAAAACCAAAAATCCTGAAAACTACTAGTCTTATGGGAAAGTTGTCCTTGCAGCCCCACCCCTTGTCATAATTTACTTACCCAGTTGCCAATTTGAATTCTACATACTAGTAGCCTTAGGGATCTTAATTTTAAAGCAGCCATAACTATATTTTGCTTGTCCGATTTCTTTAAAACTTTCACCATTCTTATTTTTCTCCTTTTCCATGCACACAACATTATGACCAAGGCTTGATTCCCTTTTAATACTGAATATGAATCTTTACCCAAAATTAATATTTGTGTCAACTTTTATGAGCACAGGCTGAAAACTGAGAAGTAGACTGATCCACAATGAGTTTTCCCCATATTTCTGGCTAAATGTGGTTACCAAGGCAATGCACTCTCTGGCAAAAGGTTCTTGCACATCTTTACCTCAAGGCCAATGTGTGAGCCATAATTATTTCATGAGAATTGGTTAAAAAAATGATGAAGTAGTTCAAATTCCAAGGTTTTTACCTAAATTTTGCCATATATGTTGTTCCCATGGCAACACAATTTTGGAAACACACACAAAAAGTGCCTTGTACATCTTTACTTCAATACCAATGTGTGTGCCAAATTTCATGAAAATTGATTGATAACTGATGAAACAGTTTGAATTGTAAGATTTTTCCCAATTTTCACCAGATAATATGTTGTTACCATGGCAACAAGATTTCTGAAAGACACAAAAAGTGTGTCTTAGACATCTTCACCTCAAGACCAATGTGTGTGCCAAATTTCATGAGAATCGGTTAAAAACAGAGGAAGTGGTTCTAACTGCAAGATTTTTACCTTATTTTTGCAATAATAAACTGTTACCATGGCAACACAATTTCCAACACATGCAAAAAATGTGTCTTGCACACCTTTACCCCAAGACCAAAATATGTACACACACACCAACATTCAACCCCCTCCACCGTCACCCTTCGGCTTGGTTAGCATCTTCATTCAGATATTTGGTGCATTAAGATGCGAGGACAAACAGAAGATCTGTTCAAAAAGGGTCTGAATTCAAGAACTAATCCAATGCAAAATAATGCACTGCTATTGAGTTTTGCACTAGCGCTAGTCTATATATCAGACAAATCTGAACTCATAAATTCTGACATTTTCACCCATTTTTTCACTGTTCCTGCAGCCAGATTTTTTGGAGCATACCCCATTCTTAATTCTTATACATAAACAAAGGTCTGGAGAAAAAATCATGCTTTTGTCCACCGTGTCCACAAGTAGGGCATTTTTGACGCTAACAGACCAGACTAAAATGTACCGTCCAAAATGTACCGTTGCACGGCTTTAGGAGGTGACGTCACAATGCGATTTCATTGAATAAGGTAACAATGCGCGTACAGCCCGCCCGCTGGCTAAATGCGCAATGCTGTCCAAGATCATGTGCGCTTGTGGGCCCGGTTTGTGGGATTTTGCTTTTTGCTTTCAATATTTTTCCTCCCTTTTCATAGATTACTGGAGGGAAAAACTCTTGTGTTTTTTCATATTTTCGCTAGATTCCGAGGCGTTGTACAACACAAATAGCGAATATTCTTATTCGTGCAATGGTGCGAGATTTCGCATTCGGTGAAAGAAAGAAACGCTCTATTCAACTCGGCTAACGCCTCGTTGAATAGAGCATCTTTCTTTCACCTCATGCGAAATCTCGCACCATCGCACTCATGCCTATTCGCTATTTGTATATTATTACCCTGGCTTTAGCCCCGCAGCCTTTTACAGCGCGGTGGCATTTCAAGGAATAAATTCCTGCCAGGTACCCACTTACCTCACCTGGGTCGAGTGCAGCACAACGTGGACAAATTTCTTGCTGAAGGAAATTACGCCATGGCTGGGATTCGAACCCACGACCCTCTGTTTCAAAGTCCGAAGACTAATCCACTGGGCCACAACGCTCCACATGTTCATGTTCTTCTTTGGTTTCACACGTGCTAAATATTCGTCATCAGCCTTATTTTTCACTGGAATCATCATTCAAATTACGATTTTTTTTACCGTGTGAAAGGGCGGTAGATTACTTATGCGACGGTCACACTGCCCTGCTGATCGAACTAAGTCATGACGTTATTTCCGATGGCACACCATTGGTCGGTGTGGATCGGATTCGTTGGTGTGACTGTTTCTCCGAAAAAAAGAAGAAAACAAAAAGATATAACAAAATTAAAATCGCCGGTGTCCCACAAAAAAGGACTCATGGGGAATTTTCTACAGCTATGTTTCATTACGCCCTTTTTAATCGGCTGATATTTTTTACTTGTAATTTCGAAACAATTTTTGCATAATTAAATAGCCTACGATGAACTCTTTCGCTTTGAAAAACCCCCAATAAACATTATTCTTGCGGGAAGCCAACGAATTATGTTAGTATAGAGTGATTGTTATGCGGCAGAGGGGTCCGACCACTTGACCGAAGGTCCGCGAGACCGACTGTTTTACCCTTCATTGCTTGCCGCGGTCAGTGGCCTCGTTGCAGTGGCGTAAATAACAGGTGCGTGTTATCGGGGGGGGGGGGGTAAATAGAATAAGTGGCGTTGCTAGGATTTCATTTTAGGGGGCGGTGGTGAGCACGCGAATCGTGCGAAACACGTACTGCGTGCATGAAACTTCTCTCTAGGGGTGGGGTGCAGGGAGGGAGTGTTTCTGCTACTTACAGTATAAACTTACGATTCCTTATTTCACTGACACTACTTAAATCATTAACTCTACTCATTTAACCTTTTTTAAAGGTAATTCTGCTTCATGAACTTGTACATTTAATGTTTAACAAGAAAACTGGAAATAGTATGGGAATACATGCACCTGGAACATTGAAACTTCATTATTGGCAATCCTATCTTAGCATTTTTTTTTCATTTAAACAGAATAATAAGAAGAACAAGGAGATGAAAGTTCTAAAGAAAAGAACGTACATTAATTTGTCACTCGAATGGAAGTGCCGGTTTAAATCAGTTTTCCTCCGGGAAGCCTGTCCTCGGGAGAATGGTCATTCGGGGGAGTTTTCATTGGGGAGTTGTCATGGGGGAGTCGCCCTCCGGAGGAGTAGTCCTCTCGGGGAGTTGTACTAAAACCCATTTTTTATTGTTGTTGTTACTATTTTTGCATTATGATATCAGCAGCTGCAGCAGTAGAATTAGAAGTCGTAGTATAGTAGTAGTAATAGTAGTAGCAGTAGTAGTAGTAGTAGTAGTCGTAGTAGTAGTTTTAGCAGTTATATTATCATTGTTGCGTTTATCATCATTGTTATCATTATTTTTATTATTACTATCATTTCAATCGTTAACATTACTCGGCATTTTTGTTTTGCTTTGTTTCATTTTGTCTCCTTTGTTTTATTCATCACTTTAGTTTATTCAATAAATTTTTAAAACCGACACTCAAAATAAATGGATGAATATTTTTCTAAAACCAGACAACGTTTTATAAACAGTCCTGAATGTTAAAGCATGGAGCTAGCAGAGATAGCTCTATGGTTAAAGTTATGTCTCTGAAATTCAGATGAAGAAGACAAAATGGTAGGTGAGGTAAATGATAATAAAAAAAATGCCGTAAAGTGGAAGGAAAATGAATTAATAGAAGCGCCGAGTTCACCTAGTGCATAGAGAAAAGACGTAGACAAAAATCACAAAGAATAAAAATTAGCGAAATTATTTAGGAATAAGATGTTAAAATAATTAAAGAGAACAGAGAAGGAGAGAGAGAGAGAGAGAGAGAGGGAGGGGTGGGGGGTCAAAATGAACGATATGTGAAAGAAATTGAAAGTAAAAAGAGCTGTGAGAAAAGTACAGAGGAAAAGAACTATTGGACAATGAAGCTCACCACCGCCTTCTAAACATGCCTAAAATCAAATTCTAGCAAAACCACTGATTCTGGACTTAGTTACCGGGATTTTTATGCTCTGCTCCCCCCCCCCCCCTCCGATAACAGGCATGGGACGTATTAAGGAGCAAGAGCTCTTTAGAGCCCTTGAAAAAAATAATTTTGGTAATAAATTCATAAGTTAAATAAAAGCTTTATATGCTGATGCAGAGAGTTTTATGATGAATTTATATTGGCAGTCAGGTTATCTCCCTCTCACTAAAGGAGTAAGACAAGGTTGTCCAGTGTCTCCTCTGTTATTTTCAGTGGTTGTAGAATTTTTATCAGTTGATTTGAATAAGAATGATAAAATTAAAGGTTTTATTTTGACGAATAATGTAAATAATTCAGTTGAGATCAAGATAAGTCAATTCGCTGATGACACCACAGTATTTGTAGCAGATGAACTGTCTTTAAAAACTGTAATGGAAAGAGTCCAAAGGTTTTGCAAAGTTGCTGGACCATCGTTAAATGTTTCGAAAAGCTCGGGTTTTAGCTTTAGAAATTTTAATAGCAATCTTTTTCAAAAGATTGATTGGAAAAGTGTATTTATAAAAACTCTAGGGGTGTATATTAGTAAAAAAATGTTTGATGCTTATGAAAAAACTTGGAAAGAAAAAGTTACAAAAAATGAAAAAAAAACAAGTATTATTGTGGTAATGCCGATATGTAACATTTTTCGGAAAAGTTACGGTACTACAATCTTTAATTTTTCAAACATAACCTATATAATGACTGTATTTCTCATGCTTGATCACAAAAAATTGAACAAATTATATTCAAATTTACATGGAAAGGGTGTGATAAAATAAAAAGAAGAACAATGATTGGTAGAACTGAAAAAAGAAGGAATAAATATACCTGATTTTGTCACACAATGTAACGCCCTTAAACAGTTTGGCTAAACAATCTATTTGAAAACAAGGATCACAACTTTACGTGGAAGTTCCTTCCTGAACTACACCTCAATTACTTTGGACCGAATTCACTTGTTCGTAAAATGTCTTTTGAAAAAAATGTCTATGGTATGGTATTTATTAAATCATGCATCGCAGTTACAAAGACTGAATTCCACATGGATATAAAAATGTATAGTCTCAAAACAGTGGAATTATTTACATGATTAAAAAGTACACATAATTTTTTATATCAGACTGAATGCAATGAAGAACATACTACTGCGTATTAAACCATATTATTTACGATAAAAAGAGTAATGTAAAATAACAGGCACCTGTTACGCCGCTGCAACGAAGTGCCTTTAACCACTCGACCGCGGCAACCGATGAAGGGAAAAAGTCGGTCTCGCGGGCCTTCGGTCTCGCGGACCTTCGGTCTAGCGGTCTGTCACCGCGGCAGAGGTGGTTCCAAGGAAGGGAGGGGATTTTAGAAGAGACAGTGAGAAAGAGAGAGAGAGAGGCAGATAGACAGACGGGGGGAGGGGCATGTTTTTTATTTCCCTTTTTTCATGGTCATTTTGATGACGGGATTTCCCCGACGGTTACCACACATGAACAAATAAGACCCCTTTCTTAAGAACAAGGGAGAAGTGATCTGGGTCAAACCGTATACACCCTGCATTGTGAGGAAGTCCGTCGATGCTCAAGGACGGCACTTACTATGAAAAAACCCCAAACAAAGCGGATTACGTAAGTACGTCATTGGCATTTCGATTCTATTCTTGAAGAAAAAGTTTGGTTGGATAAAAAAGTATCAAACATGTAAGCGAATATAGCTGACCATTTTAAGGAAATCGGTTGTAAATAGATAAGAAAGGTTTTGGAATTTGGGAACTGCGCTAATTGTTGAAAAAATAAAGTTAAGCACAACAAGGTGAACTGCAAATGAGGAAAGTGGTCTGGATAATGCAGACTAAAGTCCCTGACAGTTACAAGGACCGGGGGGGGGGGGGTCAAATATATTGCTGCACACACGCGTGACCCCCCAAAAAACGCGTTGAAAGGGGTATTTTTTTTTCAATTTTGGAGGCGTTTCGCGCGTGGACTCGTTAAGGATATCAAAAACACCGATTTTCAAGAAAAAGGGTGGTTTGAAAGAATGATCAATGGTCAGTCGCCGGGTCAAACGTATTTAGGGTATTTTTCCCCCCAAAGCTTTTTTAAGACTATAGCCAAACGTGTTTAGGGTATTTTTTAAAGCTTTTTCCCAGAGGTCATAATTTGGCGACAACTTGTTCAGGGGCCAAAATGTGTAAATAAAGCCTGCGAAAAAAAACTTGTTTACGGGGTTATTTTACACACAGAGAAACTCGTTTTGGGGTTGTTTGGAAAATACTTGGTCACGCGTGCGTACAGAAATATATTTGGCTGCCCCCCCCCTGGGACAAGTAGCTTAATAAGCCCCCAAAATTTGTAGGGACGCAGGATGGAGGGGGGGATCTTCAAATTTCATAAAATTCAATAACTTGGCAAGATTTTACACATTTGTTTAAAGGCACTAATATGCTGCCATCAAATTATTCGTTTACTCGCGGAGCAAACCACTGTTAAAAAGACAAGTAAGAAATAATTGAATGAATATACAATGATTGAACCTTAATTAAAATATCTTTAAACGCGATGTTACTATACAGAGCAACTGATATTCATCGAAAGACCCACTTCTAGATAAGAGTTTCAACCAGGGTCTGTGCCTCTAGACTAAAGCGTTGAGTGGACACGCTGACCATTTCTAGCTAGCATTGTCGCGTGTTGACAAACAAAGGGAATTCCCCAGTCGTAACCCTCGCAGGACCCCTGGCCAAAATGAAATGCAATAAGAAAAGAAAAAAATAGCCACCCCAAAAATATTTCCATTAGAACAAAGAAAGGTATTTGTACTACAAGCATAGGTACACACCCTTCATTCATCGTGATAGCAAACCGAGGACGGTCCTTTCTTCTTTACCCCCATAACGCATTGATCGGATTACGTAATACCTCCTGAAACCTTTGTGTGTCCCCTAAGTACAGGGAGGGGCAATATTTATCTCGTATGTTTAATGACCTTTTCTATTTTTTGCTTGGTGTTCCGAACAAAAAGTGCATTACAAACAGATAAACGGCAAAGGTATCATGCCCAGCAATATCATTCGCCTAATAATAATAATAATGGAAAATTAGAAGAGGGTGGGGGGCAAACGGGGATTATGCCTACAGAGCAAAATTTCTATAAAAAAAAGGCGCGAGAAGTGGAACGAGTGAGCACCCTCCCCCCTCTTAATACGAAAAGTCAATTTTGTGATTGATTTGAACGCTATCATTCATATTTCATCATTTTCTCTTCGTTCCTTTCCTTTCTTCTTCTCCTCTTTTTTTTCTTGCTGTAAGAGTGTAGCAAGATTTTATGCTTCATCTTGCTGAGGGAAGAATATACCAGGCTTTGAGTAAGTAAAGTGGGAAACATTCGTCCGAGGTTGGACTGGCGTTACTATTATTCACAAGGGGCGAGGCCCCGAGGGAAAAAGGAAACCAAAACCCAAGAAGAGAAGCAATCTTATTGGAAAGAGTAAAATGAGAGGAACAATTTGAAATGAAATAAACAAGTTATGGACGATTAAAAAGTCTTGTTGTACTTACTATGTGGATCCTCAAATTGGCAAACGTACTTCAAAATGGCTGATTTTGTGGACAACTCTCCATTTGTTTTGTACACAAATTTTCAGATTTTCCCCTTTATTTTACATATTTCACATTATCCCCTCCTGAAGCCTGTTGCATAAAACTTTTTACCTGAGGAAACTCTGGTAAAAACTGAAAACTAAGGTTAGTCTGATTTCCGCCATTGACTTTAGCACAGGGCAAAAACTCCGGTAAAAACAACCTGAGTTTTCTCAGGTAAAAAGTTTTATGCAACGGGCCCCTGACCTTGACATATATCATGTATATGGTGTGGATTATAATTATTTTCCCATGACACATGTTGTGATCAGAAGGAGGCAAGATGCAATGTGAAAGATAATTTTTGTCCACAAAATCAGCAATTTTGAAGCACTTTTGCCAATTCGAGGATGCCCATAGAAAGTACAACAAGAGTTTTCAAACTCCCATTACTTGCTTATTTCATAACCGTATTTGATGAAACTTTTTTGTTTAATTGTTCCCTCATTTTACTCTTTCCGATAAGATTACTTCTCTTCTTGTGTTTTGGTTTCCTTTGATATCCTCATTTTATAAGATTGACCAACATGACCAATAGATTTGATAATCTAGTTCTTGTAATCGTAGATCATCTTTTTTTTTAAATCTGAAGAAAGACAACCCGCTGCGCGGGCTGACCTACTTTTCCTGAGTCCACGCGCTCAGCGCGCGGAACGCGTATTAGTGCATCATGGACCTATTATCATGATTATGAAGTCCATGGTGCTATGACGTCAACGATGGAATAGTAGACTATTCCATCATTGACGTGGGGGAATAGCAATTTTCCTTCAGAGGGCGTTTCATTTTCAACATAATCACAAAATAGTGAGCATATGTTTAGTCACATTATTATCGTTTTAACCAATAAGCATTCGGAATTTAATCTATGTAGGATATATTATATATATACATACATATACACACACATACATGTATATACACATATCATGAAAAATGTGTATACACACATATATTAACATATATATGGATATTAAAGGTCAAGTCCACCTCAGAAAAATGTTGATTTGATTCAATAGAGAAAAATCAGACAAGCACCCTGCTGAAAACTCTAAATCGGAATAAGAAAGTTATGACATTTCAAAGTTTCGCTTATTTTTAACAAAATATGGACGAGCCAGTTACATCCAAATGAGAGAGTCGATAATGTCACTCACTCACTATTTCTTTTGTTTTTTTATTGTTTGAATTATACAATATTTCATTTTTTACGAATTTGACGATTAGGACCTCCTCTCCGAAAGCACAAAATGTTAAAATAATAGAACTCCACGTGTTCAGGGAGGAATGAAATTTAATTTCACATGACAATGACAAGAAAATGAAAATACTTCATATTTCATATAATAAAATACAAAAGAAATAGTGAGTGAGTGATGTCATCAGTTCGATTTGCATACAGACTGAGCTGTGCATATAACTGTTTTGTGAAATGAAGCGAAACTTTAAAATGCCATAACTTTCTTATTTTACATCCGATTTTGATGAAATTATCAGTGTTATGCTTGTTGCATTTTCTCTCTTTATTCAAATCAAGATTTCATTGGGGTGGACTTGTCCTTAATCAACTTAATATGCC
Organism: Lytechinus variegatus; assembly: GCF_018143015.1. Lineage (NCBI taxonomy): Eukaryota > Metazoa > Echinodermata > Echinoidea > Temnopleuroida > Toxopneustidae > Lytechinus > Lytechinus variegatus. The sequence continues at coordinate 6,460,459 of NC_054748.1, read as the reverse complement.
ATTTTGAGCTCAAATGACACTCTTCTGGCTGCTGCTCATGGTCAGAATGGAGAATTACGAACTGGCTGATGTACAAAAACAGAAATCTGAGGTGGCGGGGGGGGGGGGGGGAGAAGGGATGTCCCCTCCATCACATTCCCAATCCATGATTGATTTTTTTTTTTTTTAAAGCAAGTGCACACCTAGTTATCAATAATGCATATAGCATTCCTTTTATTTGAAAGCAGGATAAAAGAGCACTGTAGATTAAATGCTTTGCTCAAAGGCATAGGTGCCGCAGCCGGGGATCGAACCCCGGACTTTCCATGTATAGCCAGGCGCCTTAGACCACTCGGCCACGGCACCTCACCTGATTGATTTTTTTTTTAAGGATGTTTTATTATATTCTCTCAAATCAACATACATAATCAGATTCTATAAACAATTTGTACAAACTATTTGAAACATAATTATAAATTATACAATAAATCCATTACAATATAATTATACAACTTATACATCAAACTTAAAAAATACTAGAAATTAATATGCGTTTCAGCAATTACAAAATGAAATATTAACAAAATATATGACATGATCAGAGAGAAAAAAAGATAAAAATGTTGTTCCACCTCCCACCCCCCTTCCCCTCCGTCCCCAGGTTAGGAGCATTCTCCCTTTATGCCTATACTCTACATGGAAGGGACTACAATTCTCCGTATTGGTTTTTTTCTGTGTTTTTATTTATTTTGTTTTGTGGCTTTGTCTCTCGTATGTATACCTTTGCCTCACTCTCCCTATTTATTCTTTTAATTAAGATTTTCCCATTTCCTTAAATGAAGAGACATCTTGCCTCTACCTAGCGCCAGCCTTCTTTCTTCCCATTCTTCTTCTTTAAATTTCCTTTTAATTTCATCCATGGTTATATGTGCACCCTTTTCCCTCCCTTTGAAGATTAAAAATTTAATAAAGATTAAAAAGTGATTGATTAAGCGTTCTTTTCCTTCGTCCTTTAATTCTACCCCTACAAGAATTTCCTCCCAGCTTAAATTACCCGTAGAAATAAAACCAAACATCTCCTTACAATTATCCCAAACCAGACAAGCATATTCACATTCCAAAAAAAGATGGCGATATGTTTCCTCCTCTTTTTTACATTAACAACAAAGGTTATTTTGTGAGATTTTAAAACGGAACAAGTGATGATTTGTGTAAGCAATGCCGTGTAACATTTTAAACTGAAATTCTCTTAATCTACTGTTCAGAGTACATTGTCTTGGTCTCATAAAAATGTGTTTTGATTGATTAATTGATCGATCGATTGATTGTTTGATTGATCGATTGAATGACCGACTGATTTATTTATTTATTTATTTATTTATTTATTCATTCATTTATTTATTCATTCATTCATTCATTCATTTATTTATTTATTTATTCATTTATTTAGTTATTTATTCATTTATTCTCGAATATTTATACAGAGTGGCCTGATTAGCATTAAAAAAACATACAATATACGGAAAACGTAGTGACATGACATTATGAGATACAGAAAAAGGAACAAATACGAGGTAAATATACGAGAATATGTTACGAGATACAGATGGCAAGATACATTTTTTTTTGCAGGATTTTCTGCATTTATTGAAATAATATACATAACAAATTAACAATGCTTGAAACATAATAATAATATAGCATAAAGTACATAACCAAGTGACAATCTTATATGTAGTGACTGAAGACATGAGTACATTAAAAAAAAATATATATATAATGAATAAAATGCAGAGGCAAACTATATAAGCAAATACATGCTTGAAGCATAGCAGCCAAAAAAGGGAAGGGCTACATGGAAACCTAAGAAATTAATTGTGTCTGTAAAAAAAATTAATGTCACGAATCATCAAACCAAGGGAAAAAAAGTAGAAATTGAAAAATGAAGTGTGTGCTAGTGTGTGCTAGTGGGTGCAAGTGCAGTTGGGAGATTTATGAATATCTGGATAAAAGGTATTTTTTTAATGAAGCTTTAAAAGAAAAGACAGATGCAGTGAGTTTGATATGATTGGGTATGTTGTTCCATATATCTGGGCCGTGGTGTCTAATTGTTTTCTGTGCTAAAATTATTTTCGGGTTTGTCAAATGAAAGTCTGATGAGTGACGTGTGGGATATGAATGAATGTCCCTATTGTAAGTAAAAATGTTTTGAAAGGATGTAGGTATAGCATTGATTGAGAATTTGTACATAAAAATGGCAGATTGTAAAGTATGGATATCGTTTATTTTCAAAGTTTTGAGTTTCCGAAAAATGGGATCAGAGTGAGCTAAATATTGCGAGTGGGAGCAAATACGGAGTGCCTTTTTTTGAAGGCGCAGAATTGAATCTATTTTTGTTTTATTGCTGTTACCCCACAATATATTGCAATATGAAATGTGTGATAAAATAAAAGAATTGTACAACATGAATAGTGATCTTTGGGAAAGACAATATTTGAGTTTATATAATATACCAATACCTCTGGCAACTAGTGTGCTAACATTATGAATGTGGCTGTTCCAAGTTAAATTAGAATCGATTATTACCCCTAAAAATTTTGTCTCTTGTTTTTCAACGAGACTTATGTTATTAATTTTAATGGAACCACGAAATGTATGTTTAGAATTAAGGTGTTTAAAGTATATGAAATGTGTTTTGTTAATATTCAAGGAGAGTTTATTCGACTTAAACCACATAGACAATTTATCTAATTCGTGATTAAATATTGTTTCAAGCATGTCTAAGTTTTTGTGAGAATAAAATACATTAGTGTCATCAGCAAAGAGAACATAGGTAAGTACAGGTGATGCATTAATTATATCATTCATATAAATTAGAAATAACAGTGGGCCTAGGATGGAGCCCTGTGGTACCCCACACTTAACGGTACAAACTTGGGATGATTTATAATGAAAATTAACATACTGACGTCTGTTGGATAAATAATCAGTAAACCATGATAAAACAATACCTCTTATTCCGTAAGTCTTTAATTTACACAAAAGAATATGGTGATCCATAGTGTCAAATGCCTTTGATAGATCCATAAAGACCCCAACGGTGTGTTCATTTTTAGAAAGTGAATCTATTATTTTGTCATGTAGTTGTAAGATTGCATAGTCGGTTGAATGATTTTTCCTAAAGCCATATTGATTTGAGATTAACAATTTATTTGTGTCCAGAAAAGAGTATAATCGTGTATAAACAATTTTTTCAAGTATTTTGGATATGCTGGGTAATAATGAAATGGGACGGTAGTTAGAGATTTGGCAAGGGTCTTCTTTTTTGTAAATAGGAATTATTTTTGCAATTTTTAGTTGATCCGGGAAAATTCCATTTGATAGAGATAAATTAAATATATAAGAAAGCGGAGAAGCTAAAAAATGAATTATTTCTTTAAGTAAACATACACTGATACCGTCATGGCCACTGGATTTGGTAGATTTAAAAGACCGAACAATTTCTATGATTTCATGAGTATTGGTAGGGTTAAAAAATAAAGAATGTTCGGCATGATTACTTAAATATGTCGAAAAGTCATTGGCATTAGATGCAATTTTAGATGCAAGGTTAGGACCAACATTGGTAAAAAAAGAATTAAATGCATTAGCAATTTCGGAAGGGTGTTGCGTTTTATGCCCGTTTAAAAGGAAATCAACATTGTTAAAATCATGCGTATTTTTATTTAACATTTCATTTACTGTACGCCACAATGTTTTGTTATTATCCTTATTGTTTTCAATTTTATTAGAAAGGTACGATCTTCGAGCCAAGCGGATTATTGAGGTTAATTTATTACGGTATTTCTTGTATTTGTTTTGATGTTCTTGAGTTGGCGATTTAAGCGATATCTTATATAATCGATTACGGGTGAATATTGATTGAATTATACCTTGGGTGATCCATGGGTGATCCATGGTTGATACATGATATAAATATGCAAAGTATTAACACCAAAAGCTGGTCTACCTCAGGGCTCTATGATTATATAGATAAAAAAAACCACTAAAACAAGATGAAAGATTGTTAAAACATAAGCCAATGTATTACACAGTCTAACAAATTTAATTTTTAAATTAAAAAAAAAACAAGCAGAAGACATGTCGCATCATTTGGTAATTTTATCACTAATGTACACTGAGATGAAAAATAGAAAAACAAAACACGACACGTTTTAATGTCTAAATAATAAGTGGGAATAAAAGAAAGACAAGAAAAGAGCAGCAGTCGAGATTACGTGTCGATACTCGAGACAAGGCCATGGCGAGGAACCAAAGGAAATTTTCGACACAAAACCCCCCAAATTTCCCCCCATTATCCCCCGTTTCGTAAACAGCACTAAAATTCAATAACATTGCACGATTGACCGACTGTCTCCCATATCTTTGGATACAAATTCTTTACGCGATTGAGATACAAATGAATTATTTTATTGTGTGGTTGAGTGGCTATATTCTAAGGTACACCAATAAAAGCATTCTTTCCAGTCACTACTTTCTGTCCCCCAGAAAAAAAAGAAATGCAAACACCAAACATAATTATGATAACTAGGGGCGTAGCATTGGTAGGTGGCCAGGGGGGGGGGGGAATTCCCGGTCAGAATCACGGTATGAACATCATTTTTTATGATTGTGCCCCGAACATTAGGGCGAAGCTCAATTCGTGATAATACACAAACAAAAAGAGGGGGCACAGCATGGCGCGTGCAGCAAAACAAAAATGCTTAGTTTAAGTCCCGAGCGAGCGAAGCGAGCTGGAAAAAAATCAACTTTTCATGAGAATCTAACTTTGAGATTGACTTTGACCTGGTATTCAGAAAATAACATCATATTTCACACTTTCTTTTCTTTCATCTTTTCTTCTTTTGTTGTTTTCGGTTGTATAACTTTTGGGGTCAGTGCTATGCTGATCGGGGCCGGGGCAATGTCGTCATCAGGTTTTTTTAACATCGGGAGAGGCAATAGAACATTTGGGGGTGGGGTAGCAACACACAAATATTTTGCCCATTTCTCAAAATCGAGCAAGAAGCGAGAGCAATTGTTTTTTTTTTAATGTAGACTCGACTGATTTTAAAAGGAACCTATAACATGTATAAAGGACTAGCTACTTGCATCGGGTCATGAAGATGATATCTCGCGAAGCGCGAGCTGAAAATTTTGGATATCATGAGATGATAACTGGACGTTCTAAAACATTTTGGAATCATGAAATGGATGGCTATCTAATTAAACAATTCTGAAAATTTTTGATTTATGAAAATTATGAATATGCAGAATATGTATCTCACTAAAACAAAATAATGAACACTCTTACCGCAAGCAGCATATTGACTTGAACATTGGATTTGTAAGCCCCATGTGAAAAAACAATCAGTCAATATTTTGAATTGTAAATCCTGAAAGATTTATGTTAGTGAAAAATTTTGGGAAGCTAAAAGTGAATGGATGAGAAAATTTTCAAAAGTTAAAAGAACGATTTTTTAGCACTTTGCAGCTTTAGTATAATGCTTATGACAATATTTACTATACTTTTTTTTGTTTATATTTTTCAAAATTCGGGGGTGGGGTCAACTCACTGGGGGCAAATGCCCTCCGTGCCTCCTGCCTTAGTGTCGCCACTGGTCTGGGGCGAAGGCCCCGGAACCTTGTGATATTTTTAAACATTGCAGATGGCCACTGTTTTATCAAATCGCAAGTACATACACAACACATTTTAAATTCAACGCAGTGGTGGATGATAAAATAATTATTGAGGCTGCACAACATAACAAACGTGGAAAAAATTGTAAAAAGTCTCCAGCGAGCGAAGCGAGCCAGATAAATTTGCCTTAAAATTATTTTGAAATTACGTGGAGCGTGGTGGCCCAATGGATTATAAACAGAGGGTCGTGGGTTCGAATCCCACCCATGGCGTAATTTCATTCAGCAAGAAACTCATCCACATGGTGCTGCACTCAACCCAGGTGAGGTGATAGGGTACCCGACAGAAAAAAAATTCTTGCATGTTTGAGCGCCTAGGCAGCTCATGCAGCTACAAGAAAGTCGGGGTAATAATAATAGCAGGGCCTGCAGGTAGAACAGTTTTCGATATTGAAGTGGCTACCCTGGGTAAATATGCCTATATCATTATTATTATTATTATTATAAATTGAATTCTACTTATTTTACGGAAAATCTAGCCAGCTTAAATTTTTATTTAGGCTATAGGACATAATATAGAGGGTCTAACTAGCGATTGGCTAACCCTTGGCTAAGGTTTTTTTTTGTCCCGATTGCGACTATTGAATAATATTTAGCAAGCTTATAATAGACGCCATCCACCTTTTTTTCCCCGTTCTTTAACTTTTTAAATCCTCAACAGCCCAGTCATGTAATTAAGTTGTTTTTTTTTCACGTCACTTGCCTTGATATTCTGTTTATCCAATTTAGCTTTTGACTCTTCCTTCATTTCTTGTTTCTTATTGCCTCCCATTCTTGCCCGTATACCACTGAGCCATATCTTTTGATTTTATCTCCCTCTCTTGCTAATAAAATGGGTAATGTAATAGGATTTCAGGATATTTCGTACATCCTTACAGTCATGTTCCTTTTTCCTTTCTTTCCCGCTTCCCTTCCATTTTCCCTATTTATGTTCTTTCTCTCCCTTTTCACTTTCCTCTTTTCTTTCTTTCTTTCTTTCTTTCTTTCTTTCTTTCTTCCTTCCTTCCTTTCTTTCTCTCTCTCTCTCTCTCTCTCTTTCTTTCTTTCTTTCTCTCTTTCTTTCTTTCACTCTCTTTGTCCCTTTTCCCGTTTTTTTTTAATTTTCCAGGTGCAATCTGCCGGGGGGGGGGCTTGTCCCCAGCCCCCCGCCTGTTACGCCACTGATGATAACACCGAAAATAAAGACAAGATAAATGAAAGGCCAGTCGTAGGGGAATCCACCTGAGCAACGGCAATGCGACACCGAGAAAATTCGGGGGTTTTCCCCTACGAACCCTCGGAATGACGTCATTATCTGGTAAAGATCAAAGCACTAAGCAAACTTTGCCCACTTTAATCAGTTTATTCATGCATTAACCGATTGTTGCATTCCAAAAGTCTCACGTGATCAAAAAGGTCTAAGACCCTGATTATTTTTATTCCACAAGTAGATACAATTTTGACATGATGTTCCTTACAGGAGGCCGAAAATTAAGGTTTGGTTTTCATATCTAAACTTAATTTAGCTGGTAGTATTGCATACCCCTCAGCACACGTCGGCCCAATGCCATTCTTTTTATGCAACTCTCTATCCGAGACACGTTAATTGATGTTTAACCACGTGTTCCTCGGTTAGAAGGTCAGTTCCGAGGGAATATCGAGTACCGAAACTCTCTTTTGGTGACGACACGGTTGGGTGGGAAGCTCGTTTCTATCCAGGGCGCACGTTTCCGTTTTACACCCTGGCGAAGGCATTTTCCGGAAAAGTAGCCAAAAAGCGACTAGTGAAGAGTCTACACACGTCGCTGGTTGCATGCAGCGTGCGACACAGGCGAGTCCACCACCGCATGCAATTTGAACAGTTATTGATCAGAGCACAGAGTTCCTCGGCACTTCATGTACAGAGAGAGCGGCAGTCAGGAGTGAAATCCGAACATGCTATTGCAGTCGCGTTGTTTATGATAATTTTTTTTTTCTAAAAATGAATTATTAACTAAATGAATAGAATGACAGACAAAATCAAAATAAACAGATACTTATATTAATGGAAAGACAAATTGCAGTTTGATGGATTGATACACTTAGAAGCTGCCGAAAGATAGATATATAGAAGACTGATGAATAGATAGAGACAAGAAAGACAGATAGATAGATAGAAATAGAGAGAGAGAGAGGAGGATAAATAGATAGAAAGAGAGAGAAAGAGGGAGAGATGGATGGATAGATAGATAAATAGAGAGAGGGGGAGAGACAGAGAGGTCGATATATAGAGGGAGAGGGGAGAGAGAGGGAGAGAGAGAGGGGAGAGAGAGGGAGAGAGAGAGATGTTATAGATAGAAATATGGACGGACAAAGAGAAAGAGAGAAAAAAGACAGACAGATGCTAGAGGAGAGAGATAGAGAATTTGAGAGACAGCTGGATAGATAGAAAGATAAAGAATGAGAGAGACAGAGAAGATAGACAAATTAACAGATAGATAGATACATAGATAGATAGATATATACATGTAGATAGAGAAAGACAGACAGATAGATAGAGGATTTGAGAGATAGATAGATGAGAGATATAGATAGATGTTAGATAGATAAAGAGGGAGAGAGACAAAGAATATTAACAGATAGATAGATACTCTAGTTAAAAAAATAAATAGATAGATAGACAGAATGAGAGAAAGACAGACAGATGGATAGATAGATAGAGAGATAGAGAGATAGATAGATATTAAATAGATAAAGAATGAGAGAGACAGAGAAGATTATTAACAAATTAACAGATAGATAGTTAAAAAAATAGATAGATAAATAGATAGAGAGAAATAGAGAAAGACAGACAGATCGATGGATAGATAGATAGGGAGAGATAGAGAGAATTTGAGAGATAGATAGATGTTAAATAGATAAAGAATGAGTCAGGGAAGATTATCAACAAATTAACAGATAGATAGATACTGTATACAAAAATAGAAGATAGATAGATGGATGGGGGAGAGAACTTGAGAGATGGAGATATTTTATAGATATATGGACGGAAAAAGAGAAATAGAGAAAAAGACAGACAGATGGATAGATAGAGGGAGGGAGAGAGATAGAGAATTTGAGAGATAAAATCATGTTAGATAGATAAAGAATGAGAGAAACAGAGAAGATAGACAAATGAACCGATACTGTAGTTTCATAGATAGATAGATAAATAGATAGAAGAAAGACAGACAGATGGATATTCAATTCAATTCTTTTCAATTCTTTTATTTCATTTCCATTCAAAACATAATACAAAGTAATATAAAACAATACAAATCAAATACAATTTTACAGAAGGGCATTCTTACTTCGTAAAAAAAACAGTATAATATAGAACATAAATGGATATGGAAATGAGGGGGATCCACTAAAAAGGATAGAGAGAGAGAGCTGGAGAATTTGAGAGATAGATAGATGTCAGATAGATCAAGAATGAGAGAGAAGAGCGACAAATTAACAGAAAGATACTTTTGATATCGGACAAGGGTCTCTTTCGTTGAAATATCAATGAAAGGTGTCTCTAAAAGGACACCGTGTTCTAAATAAGGGAAATAGTGAAAAATTCGATTTAATTCAGTTATGTTTGTAAATCTTTAAAGTTTTTTTCTCTTTTTACCTCATAAAGTAAGCTCCATACATCAATTCTACAATCAGTAATAAATAAAACATCATTTTATCTCCTTTTATTGAAATAAATGATTTTATGAAAAGTCGTCATTCCGAAATAAAAGGTTCAGGTGACGATAAAGACTAAATATTTTTCCGATACTAGGTAGTTAGAGAGAGAGAGAGAAATAGAGAAAGACAGACAGATGGATGGATAGATAGAGCATTAGAGATAGATAGATGTTAGATAAAGAATGAGAGAGACAGAGAAGATTATTAGATAGATAGATAGATAGATACTGCAGTTACATAGATAGATAGAGATAGAATTTGAGAGATAGATATATAGACAGATAGAGAGAAAGACGGGGAGAAAGACAGACATCAGCAAATCGGCAAGGCAAATGATCAAGGCAAACATTCGTATTGAACCTGGAAAGTATAAGCTCAGCTGAGTATGGTATGTTCTGCGGATAACTTCGGTGTGGACTTTGGATCGCGCGCCCAGCTGATAATGTAAACAAACGTAGACGTAGACTCTTCACTAGTCGCTTTTTGGCTACTTTTCCGGAAAATGCCTTCGCCAGGGTGTAAAACGGAAACGCGCATCCAGGGCCTAAGCAAATTTTGGATGCATGATTCCACAATTCGTAGCATTGCGCAACGCACAACGCAAAGGTGAGCCCAGCGGATACTCGTTTTTCTTCTGTTAGAATTAACCAGGGTGCGTTCCACCCGCGCGCACATACTCATACCCCTGTAGACCTGCATTTGAAATTCGACTCCTCCAGCGGATGATCGCTCTTGTCCAAAAACCAAAACTTTTCGAGGCGCCATTTCTCGGCTCCGGCCCCAGTCAAGCTTCAGTTCGGAGTGCCCACTTCCTCTGTTTCCGGCATGTCCGGTGGAAATTTCTATTTCTCATCCTAATTTTGCCTTTTCCGGAGAGAGTTCAGCACTTACAACCACAGACAACAAGTGATTAGGCTGGTCGTGAGAGAGTGATTCTATTTTCTGCAACAAAAAATAAAAGGTAAAAAGATAATTAATGCGATCGAATTGCATATTTTATTCAGCTTGCCAAAAAGTACGCTCGTATAAGGAAATTAATAACCATTACCAAGTCACATAGACTGACTAGCTCCAACGATAGCGTTCTCATGAATAACACTCAATTCTTTTGTTTACTGTAGTAATACCATATACTTAGTTATCATAATATCTTGTTAATATATGGCATCAACTTACTAGTGAATTAAGAATACATACCGCCCACAATGTTTTAATGTTTTGATTGTAAATTAAAGCTATAAAGCAAGAAATCAGTTTTAAAAGAAGACCTTTTTGTTGACATTATGAATTATCGGCAATTGAAGCCATTTGAAATACAAAAAAATCAACCAACCTGGCTCGAGGTTTTCGGAAGTGAATTTCTCCTAGTTTCATTGTACAGTATCTAACTTAAATCTTCCCCCGAACTTCAGCGGCCGATGATCTGACGCATGCGGTTGATATGCGATTGTATGCAGATAAAACTGTATAACTTAGTCAGATTTCTTTGATAAGTGAAACGAACAGAACCGAGTTATGTTTTCTAACGATTTTCTTTTCACAGTACTAGATCTACTTTGTATTGTATGGGTCATATAGGTAAATGATCAATACTCCATTGATTATAAACTACTAATGAATCGGTATTTCATAAAATTGTCGTTATTGTTATGAATTGAACCTATTTGCTGGATTTGTAGCTGAGTATACTCTTGAAAGACTCCATATTCATAATATTAACCGAACTTATTTCTGCTTAAAATGAATCTGCCTTTTCTAAAAAGGGCTTGACATAATAGAACAATGCTCATTCGACAACTCTTCAAAATCGTGAAAATTGTGCTGTAATAAAATGTGATTTGTTAGCCTATATATGCATTTGCACTTGCAGAACTTTTTTTTGCACCACATAATGAAAAAGAAATATGGGTCGCAAGCGATTCCTTATAGAGTGTTCAGATTATAAAGAGATATACATAATGAGATGGGGTATTTGTCATAGCGGTATTGGGCTTACCGCTTTAAAATTTTTCTTCTTTAATAAATCACCAAAGGGATCTGCAGTCTTGAAGATAAAACTAGGAAAGGTAAATCGCATTAGAACTCTTAAGTAAAATACTTATGCAGCCATAACCGTTGCAATTATACATCAAGTCACTGGCATCACGATTGAACTAACCAAAGAGCTTCATTAATTTTTTTTCTCATTTGATTACATATGTCTGTATTTGTACTATGCTATTGGTTTTGTTATCTATTTTGAGGGGCCCACATTGTACAAGCATTGCTTTTTAGTGGGTCCCTCCATTTCCATCTTGATTTAATTTCGATTGAAAAATAGTATACTTATTGAAAACCTCCAAATTGTTGCCCAAATTGTGTAAGTGTTTTTCACAACATATGTATTATTATTTGTGTTTCTTTGCAATGGATACAAATACTTATGTTTATATATATGGTATACAATTTGTTTTTGTTTGATGGAAGTGAAAGAAATAAAATTGAATTGAATTGAGCTGTATCATCAATAATGCCCGACTCAGCAATCATTCTGATTAGTTCTAATAGTTTATTTGTCGAATTTTACATCAGGTGCGGTGAGATAGGGGAAGACAAAACTTTAGGATTCGTAGTGAAGAACACAAAAAAAATGAAGAAAAAAGCAGGGGATGGATAAAGAAGGAAGAGCGGTATTAGGTTTATTAAAAAAAGAGACTTTTGGGCCGTATAACTCTAGATCTCTAAATACCCCTATTTCGTTGAAAAAAAATCTTTAGGTCGTCTTGCATCCTATTCCGGAGCCACCCGCTTTTAATATGTAAGACATGTCATACAGACTATTTTGCGATAAACATATTCCTGTCTTGTTTGCTTTTTTTTTATATTTCAATCTGTATTTTGATCTGATAATACTTCTTCAAATTCTTAAATTCTTGGGTGAGAAAATATGATAACATTTCATGAAATTTTCGATGGATTAGATCGGTCTTGCGCTCGGTTGACGTTGATCAAAAACAATCAATACTGTTATTGTGAATAATTATTTCTTGAAACGTGGATCAACCGACTAAAAGAAAACACTACTGACACGAGTTATGTTATTCCAGAAATGCGTAGGAAGATACGTAAATATTCTTCGACATACTTACCTCTTTTTAATAGCGATATTTGCTTTTGTTTCCGTAGGAATTTGACACGTCAAGGTATATAGATGATAAAATAAATACAAAGGATAATTTTAGTAAAAAAAGGGAAAAAATAGACCCATTTACTCTGATCGGGAACGCGATACTCTGAGCTTTGCATTTTATATGACATTTCGTATACATAAAGATATGGGGAAGTTCTAGAAATTAACTGAAATTAATAAAGGGGAATAATGAGAAAATTGATGCGCTTCTGCATGGACCCGCATTCAAGGCTATTTCGCACTGGAGAGGCTTGATTATAAAGCTTGACACGCGATTGGCCAATTCACTCGTGACGTATGAATACAATAAAAACTATCACCCAATCAGCGTTTAAATGGGAAGAGGGGTTTGGGTACACGTACTTGTTACCAAGGGGTAGAAGAGCAAGTGTGCTGGCACGATGTTAATACATAGATTTACTTTTTGTTATGCAAATTGTGTCATGTACTGGTGGTAAAATATGTACTCTGTATTTGTGAATACATGTGCCTTATCAATTGCCTGCGTCAAACTCTGAAACTAACAACATCAACATACTATTTATGGAGCTTTATCGTTTGACATGTTAGAACTAAGGGTGATTATCACGGATTATCGAGAGGGATATCGTCCAATGTGTGATTATTATGCACTTATTGAGATTTCATGTTTATGATTATTGCTTGTTGACACGGTTCGACCAATGGAATTACTTTGCTGAAACGACCTGAAGTAGAAAGCGACCAGTAGAACAGAAGAACATGATAGGTGGGCGTGTTCCAAGATCAGCTGTTAATCCCCGATCTACTCTCCTCCTAATAGCTTCTTAATTGCGCATGCTCGTGCCTGTTTGTGTCATTTTATGCAAATGAGATATACATGTCTGCCCAATCAGAGTAACAGGCAGAACCTGGCACGCGCCCTCTCACAGCTGTGGAAAGTAGCTTGCACATTTTTGGGGGTGTAGAATTACATTTCCAAAATACCGCAAGAACAACAATTCCTGTAATGTACTACCTCTGATATGTACCCCGTACACCTGTTGTGCGCTAACTATTGACCAATCAAACCGCCCCATTTCCTGGCTGCGCGTGACTTTGACGATCGCACGTTCGCATGTGCATGTTCAGATTTCACCGGGATGCTCGTGGTAGTTATTATCTTCATTAGAAACTGATGAATATTTAATTTCGGAAACATTATCTGGTATCATCTCTCCTTACCTATAAAGACTGTAAAGATGTTTTTCCTCGCGAGAGATATAATCCTTGGGACAGCGCCTGCCAAAGAGGTTTTCCGAGGACCCATTTCCTGATGTCGTGTGCCTTTTTTTCTGTCGAGAATAATTATTGACTTCTTCTCACATATCGCTTAAAACTAGTTTATTCATGAATGACATTAAGAGAAAGTAACTAATTATCATCACAACTCGGCTGCTTCCCTGAGTGATTATTATTTCCAAGTTATAGAGTGGAGTTCGTCTTTGCACATGAATTTTAAGAGTGCAGTCGTCTTCAACTCGTAAAACTCTTCCCGTTTTATAATGAGTGCTTGTTGACTTGGACCTACTTGCATCTACTGTATTTCAAGAACTCTTTTTAAGTCAAAATGCAACAACACAACTCACTAGGTGCGTACATTTCCATGTCTCTAATTATCTGCTCATATTTTCAGCCTCCTTTTTTCTCTTGAAAACATGATGTAAGCCAGTATAGATTCAGCATATGCAGGTTGCGCTTATTTGATTATTGAGATTCGTTATTCTGGATTTACCAATGATTTTAGTTGAAATTAATATTGATATTGAACATTCATCAGAAAGAGTTGATGTGAATTATTTTCTTTAAAAATACCTGTAAAAATATTGCCGATGTCTGCGAAGAAATTCTCTGATTATCTACAAAGGCATATGTTTATGCTTATTAGTAGGAGAGAAAATAAACGATTTTTACTTTTCTGTTAATTAAGTAAAAATAATGACAATTTGGCCCAATATGCAGGTGCGTAATACCTAATGGCTTTATTGTCTGCTTATAGGCACGAAACACTTTATAAGTCTGATGAACAGGACATCACCGAGAACTCAGTTTTGGTTTCGATATAAGTTCATAGCGATTCCCAAATTAATGAAAAAAGAAATTATCAGAGTCAAAGTTGGTTATCAGATTAGCAGAATTCAGTTTTTAAGTGGAGCAGGTGCAGGATGGTGCTGTAATTTGTGGAGTATATCGGCCTATTTTTCTTCTTTTGTTTAGAAGGTTATAAGGTAAGTCTGAATCTTACAACAAGGAGTTATACAGACTGGATTTATTGTAATCAAATGAGTAAATATGCCATGGAGTGGTTACTAGTTTTTATGTTTAGAATTGGTGATAAATTTGCTTCGTGTATGCGTGTGTTTGTGTTTTATAGTTTTGGTGTACGCATAATCATTGGTTATTCACTTACGTGATAATTGCTAAGTTTTTGGAAGGGGGTGGGGCTAATCTGAATATCTACAAGGTACTCTTTGCCACATATCGACTAAACAAACAATGTAGAGGGGCATATTTCACCCCGAATTCTTATATCCTTCTTTACCCGTGTATCATATGATTTTTCATTACTTTGTAAATAATCATTTGTAAGTAATTTGCAAATTGGATAGGAAGTGTTGCAAAAAAATATTTGCGATTAATTCCAAAATTTCAGACGCAAATCTTGTTGATATATCAATCGTAATTACACTGTTAGAAAACTTCTACTTAAAAAAAAAATCCTGCAGCAGAGTCTCGAGAACACATGTAATCTTTCTGTTCTGTGTAATATTACATGCATTTGTGTAAACCTACAGAAAATAGATATTTGGTGTAACCTTACAAAATTATTGTAATAAAACTGTTTTCCTCCTTTTTAAAACAGACCTGATCTGTAAAATTCTATAAAAATTGTCTAAAATCTTTTTTGTTTTAACAATTCAAAGAATTATTTGGTTACTTCTTTCTGTAAAATCTTTTTTTCTTCTGTATAATCTTCTGTTTTTCTTACAGTGTAGGTAATAGCAAGTTGAATTTTTCTTCTTGTTAATTGCAAATACCAGACCAGCAGCTAAGTGCAACTATGCAATTAATTTCTAGAATTTTGATCGATTTCTGACGCAGATTTGACTTGCAATTGATTGCATTTTTCTTGCAACAGCTCATTGGTTGGTCATCACTCCTTTGTCAGATAATCGTAAAGGAACGTAATAGTTTTAAGGGCCTTTTACACGTGAATCTTGAATCTTCATTGTAATGATGATTGCTATTGTAATCGTGAATGTGATTAGCGTTCTTAATTCTAATTAATATGTTCACGTGCTAAATATTCGTCCTTAGCATTATTTTTCACCTGAATCATCATTCAAATTACGATTTTTTTTACCGTGTGAAAGGGAGGAAAGTTATGTGGGATGATAATCACTTACAATGTACTGGTCTCGGGTAGAAAAACAAGTTCCATTTAAATCATCAAAAGAGCGTTTGTCGTTATTATTAAAATGGGATTTAATTTTGCAAAATATTGAGTGATCTACACTGTTAGAAATGTAAACCCAATATTGGCCCGAAGGGAATATGCATATAGGTCTGATCGCTGTGTAAATTGAATGATTTGTGTGTAGAAATAACCATGAGAGGTGTTAGTTTTTATCCAAGAAATATGCATGTAAGCATGTTCCATTTAGGGAACCTTTTACTCAACCCTTTTAGACTAACGCTTCCATCATAAAAAAACTACTTCACTGTAAAAAATGAAGAGCAAATTCAGCACTTACAGTGCTTGCATAGTGACTGCACTACGAGTGCTGACTTTCTAGTTCAAATTTAAACTAGAAAATCAGCACTCGTTGTGTAGTCACTATACAAGCACATTAAGTGGTAAATTAACATTTCATTTTTTACAGTGTTGAAGGAGTAAGAATTCACTTTAAATTTATCAGATTGGATGTCTTAGCGCCTGTTGGGGAGGAATAAACATAAATTATATGTCTTTTCATATGAAAAAAAATAGGAGAGCATTATCTCTATCCATTAAATTGAAGCTGTTCGTATAAGATTTTTTATGCGTTAAAGCCAAATAACTGCAAAATTTTGCAAACATGGGTTTTATTTTAACGGTATTTTTTAAGGTTCATTTTTCTTGCAGCGGGGTCTAGGAGGGGTGGGGTGAAATGCAAGTGAAAATAATGTCTAAACGGGAATCGTTCAAATAATGTAGCTATCACATCGTTCTTACGTGAGAATCCATTGTTCATTACTTTTAATGAAATAACATTTTCATTTTGATATTCAGGAATAATGTGAATGTTAATTAAATTGATAGCTGCTATTCTTGGAGGGATATAAATCCACTAGTTCTCCGGAGAAAGGCGCACGAGGTTCCATCCAAGCAACATCGCTAGTTTACTTTCGCTTTTACCCGAAGCTTTCGGGGAGTATCATTTGAGAATACCGTTGATATTCCTAACTCCAGTACACATTAGCGCTAGTCTGTTGAATAATGCTTCTCTTGGAGGGCATACGAAATCCCGGACCTGCCAAAAGTTTTACTTTCAAGAAAAATAGAAAAAAAAGAAAGGGGAAAGGGTGCTTTTGTCGAACTATATCACAAAATCAGCTTCTTTTTATTAAAAAATGTCAAATCTTTTCCTCTCTGATCACTCTTTTAAGGAATTTTGCCCCATACACCAAGGCTCATAGCCGACCCCTCATTCTTTTTATTTATTCATTTTATTTCATTTTATTATTTTTGTTTTGATTTTATTTCATTTATTTATTATTTTTTTTTTTTTTTTGGAGGGGGGCTCATTACGCTACCGTAAAAACGTGATCAAATTACCAATAAAACTGAAAATTAAATCTTTTTCTCTTCTCCGACTTTACCCAAAGTAAAACAAAAATCGAATATCCATTTGTCAGTTCTGTGAAAACGATTCTACAAAAATTGATTAAAACCAAAAATAAATATAACATAAACATCATTTTGGGGGCGTTTAAATCTGTTTAATGAATTGATATTCAATCAAACCAAATAGGTGGATATACTAATCGCTTTACTGATAAGTATATTTAGCAAAAGTAAAAACTAAGGCGTTGTTAAAATCTATCCAATCATCAGTTGAACGCATCTAAACCGTGCTAGGTTGTATTCTGACTGATGTACACCTTAAGGTTTTAGGCTTAGGCTAGACTAGAAATTTAAGTCACACTTACTTGGGATTCTCTGCTCCCTAATATTTCTTCAACATTCGTCCCAATTTTATATCAATATTCACAATATTTTTAGTCTGTATTTTCCTACTTTACACATTTTACGAGCCAATTAATTTTTGAAAAACTTTTGACAGGAGGATAAAAATAAATATTTTCTAATCGGTGAATGGTTTGACAAAATAATGGCACTTCATACAAGTATGGTCTATTCTAACCCAGTATAATTAAGGAATTATCCACTCTAGTTTATGATGAGGCACTCTAAAGTATATAACTTTCTTTGCATAAATAAAAAAAAAACAACTAGATTCTTAAAAAAAACTAGAATATGCAACTCTGAAATTACAAATAAAAGATTTATAAAAGAGAGCAATCGGAGCCTGTACATTTCGTCTGTGAAATTATGTTCAATTCTATAAAATTTCCCCCATGCCGAATGAAAATTTCCGATGAATTTCTCCCCTTTTTATAACCCAACAATAATGCATGTTTCATTTTTACCGAATAGTTGGCAAAATTTTAGTCAACCCTTTTTTAGAGTGTATCAAACGGTAAGTATAGAATCAAATGATTTTAGGTTGGAAACAAAAGATTTACTCGTGACAGGTGGATTTGAATGAAGTCTAATGGCTTTTAAAATACTCAGTGTCCCTATGATATGGTAATAACACGACATTCGCTCCGGTGACAATTTCTCCGGGCTTTATTTCGTGGAAGATATGGGGTTAGCTTAAGGGTTGCTACATGGTTTTATGTTAGTTAGGTTTAGGGATAGTTTTAAGATAGGATAAAGTGTTATCCAGGGGTTAGACTTGGTCAGAGTCCTTTAGTGCGTGAAATTTACAGCGGAGCAAACGTTATGGTACCGATGAGGTATTCAATTTTTCAATTCAATTCTTTATTCCATCTTCATTCAAAACATAATACAAAGTAGTATAAAGTAATACAAATTAAGTTCAATTTTACAGACGAGCATCTATTGAGATGCGAAAAGGATATCTATATATATCTAAAAAGAATAAGGTACGGATTGTTATGGCTTTATTGAATGACGAAAAAACACACGCCCAATTTTGTATCTGTCGCTGTGTTATAAATACGGTTATCCTCTATTTTTGAACCCAAATTCACCCGGTGGTATTTGCCCAGCTGTGAGTAACGCTTCATTCATATCTGAGTTTCGATTTTAGCTGTTCATATCGGTTTCTTCGTATTCTTATCATGGCAATGGTAACCAATTAATTTCTGTTTTAGATTCAACTTTACTCTAGGAAGAGTACAGATTAAACTAAACATGTTTAAGCATCTATTTATATCAATCCACCAAATTCAAAGGGTTTCGATGGTCTGGCCATTATTTGCTTTAATAGGTTTATCTTGTATAGTCATCAGACACTTTTTTGGATCGTGCAGGATGATATTATTGGATATTTGCATTTTCTCATTATTTCACCCAAACCATGCAGGCTATTGTAATTGTGGTGATTTGAGTCAGCTTTTATTACACACTCTTTAAATTAGTTGGGCAACAATGGCCAACTTTTAAGGAACCATGGCAACATACTTTATTGGTTAAAATCTGCCCAAATTGGGTAATAAAAACTAATAATTGTGTAATTATTTTTTCTTAATGGGATGATAATTTTCACACACACACACACACACACACACACACACACACACACACACACATATATATATATATATATATATATATATATATATATATATATATATATATATATGTATACATATATATATATATATATATATATATATATATATATATATATACATGTATATATATATATATGTATATAATTTATCAACATACATTACCCAACACAGTGGGCAGTATGTTGCCCAACATTTAAAGTGTCCACACAGTCGATATTCTTTACATTAATCACGTAAATGATATATCTTGAATGAAACGTGTATTCAGAAACGTCGTTCCGATCTATATACACCTATAAACATTCTCAGATGTTTTAAACCAGTCGATAAGTTGTTTTAGACCTACCAGATATTAAGTTAAGCAAAATTGCACGACGATTGAATCGGCATTGTTTAAACCAACAGTTGGTAGATTAAAATTTTAACCAACTTTCGAGTTTTATTTTAATGAGAGTGTAAAGCGGAATTTTAAAACTTTTGAAATTACTGGCTGGCCTGTAAAAATTTGAAAGGAAAACGACATTCTATACATAGCTATACCCCAATTTAGACTCATCGGGCCTCCACACTAACACGAAAGTTTTGATACGCCATGTACTCTAAGAATAGAGTTCTGTCATCAACCATGTTTTGTATTAATCATGCACCATACTTTGTATAGGCTTATATCTTTATATGTTAATATCATTAATGTTTTTAATGTAATAATGACACTGATTTGTCTCGCAAATATTTGTTATAATGAATGAAAATGATTTGTATCAATATTCAATTTCTATGTCATTTCTGTTGGAAATAGAATCTGAATAGTTTGTAACAAAATAATAATGTTAATACCATCACTGAATTCCACAAAACTATCGATTAAAATTTACTGGTGTTAGGTGAATGATTAGCTTTATTTTAATACTTAATTGATCATTTATAACATATCGATCTGATTTTACCCAACTCTACAATAATTGTCAACAGTTGGTAATATTTCGGCAACACCCTTTCGCCCAACAAAAAAAAAACTGATCAGCTGTTTAATAATCTGACAATCGCGTGCGTTTTAGAATAATGATTTGGCATCCATATTTTAGAGTGGCAAGAATAGGGGGGGAGGGGCTTTCCTTAATTTCAATTGGCTGACGAGCACAGTGCTTATGGCAGCTGTAGGATAAAATATCTTTCATGTTTGTAATTAATTTTGTTAGGCGTGTATCAAATCAGATATGGTTATTTACGCCTGGGCTCGTCATTTAACGTCACCATCCGAGAGACGTCACAAGGTCTCGAGCATATATTTGTGACTTCCCCCAATCCGATACCCCGCATCCGAGGCCTCCAGTCGTGCGTTAAGTAATGCGAAACTAATGATGTCCTTTCACGATTGATTCCCGATAAGCTAACGACTGCTTGCATCATTTTAAAACAAATCTAAGTGGTGCACGATTGATTGCGTGGCGTCTTGCGAGCACTCGCTGTCGTGGTAGGTGATCGCACGGCCCAGAGGTACAGTGACTGGTCGCATCTGAACTTCGAACATGTTCACAATCAAAACGAGATCAAAACATAATGCGAATGGTTCACTCGCATCTGATCGTACGACCTGTCGCAATAGTTTCATTCAGTCATACGAGCAAACGCATGGCCTCACGTCGACTCTCACGACTATATGCAATCGGTCGTGTAACTACTGAGGTTGGTGTGAAAACACTCGAAATCACTCTTGCAACACTCGCCTGTGAACGCAAGCCTCTGCCACAGTTTACGAGTAAATGTGACTTACTGGTAGGTTTTGTTGTACGACAGCTGTTGCATTTGTGAATTTCTGCGATC
The DNA here is from genome assembly GCF_018143015.1 of Lytechinus variegatus. NCBI lineage: Eukaryota > Metazoa > Echinodermata > Echinoidea > Temnopleuroida > Toxopneustidae > Lytechinus > Lytechinus variegatus. Next base: position 6,439,182 of record NC_054748.1, on the reverse strand, counting down.
TTAAGAGGGGCATATCCTTTGATGCCTGCTACAGCCTGTCGTGCGACCAAAAGGTCGCGCATGGTCGCAGATCATTATTGTACGAGCAGCTTTTCCACATGATTGAAAGGTGATTTGCCAATTTGTCTACTGCCAACTCGTCCACTTACCACATGGTCTATTTTCTAATGCCATTCCGTCCATCAACATTTCGTCTAACAACCATTTCGTCCAATCATCAGTTCGTCTAATTACCTTTCCGTTTTTGACGATTTCGTCTCATATCCAGTTGGTCTAATATCCATTTCGTTTTCATTCATTTTGCACAATTAACACTAAGTCCAATTAGACCAGATACATGTACTAAATGGCTATTGGACCAACTGATTATTAGACGAAATGATGAGTGGACGAATTGGCAATCAGACCATAGTGGACGAAATGATGGTAGACCGAATGATAGTAGACGAGTTGGCAATTGGACGAATTGGAATTAGACGAATTGGAAGTAAACCGATTGAAATACTACAAGGGACCACGAAAAATGTTAGAAGCAGTCAATATTTGATTTATTTGGTGCCTTATCGTATTCATAAAAACAAAGTATTTTAATGAGAGCTCACATACCCCATTCTATAGTTAAGCCAATATTTGCACTCCTTTTGTATCATTTAAAGTTCAAATGGTGAAACGAGTAACTCGGTCAGAAATGTTTAAAATCATGCCTATTTACTTTAATATTGAATCAATAGCATCAAGAAGTTAAGTTTTTTTTTTCTAACCTTTCTTACTGTTAACGGACAATGACGGATATTCATCCAACATGATGCACACAAGCAAGTCTTATGAGATGTACCTAGTCCTCGGTCAAATTAAAGCTTGTGCCAAATGCAGGTCTATTACAAATTAGACTCGGGAGCCTCATAGCTTTAGACGGAAAAGGCCGAATATTTACGAGACATTTTACAACCATCGCGAAATGTCATCGTGGTCACCGCATGATCTTTGGCCGTAACTTGCCCGTTGGAAAACAGCCCTGCTTAACTAGTCTGCTGTTCGTTGCATATTGACTATCAGTTTATGAGAAGGATCATAAGGAACAGGGGTAGACATAGTAGAATATTGAAAAATAAAGTAGAAAAATGGTAGAATTGCGCATGGTAGCTTAGGGAGATAATTATTACCTTTTCAAACTACATTTTTTACCCCACAATGGTTATCAATCTCTTACATTATGGACAGTCCAGTGTGAGTTGTTACTCTTTGTTCACATAGAACACTCTGATTCACATTGTTAAATATACGCGTTTTAATGATATGACGAAGATTTCACTTTGTGTTCCCTAATGTACACTGCGTTACACAATGTGAACGCATTTCGAACAGGTGTGGACGCACTGTGAACACACTGCATCCGACCTTCCGACACTATGTTGAACGCACAGCGGAAATACCATGAACACAATGTGAGCGCGCTTTGTACCACACTTTGAACGCACTATGAACGCACTATGATCGCGCTATGATCGCACTATGAACGCACCATGAACACACTGTGAATACACTCTGTACACAGTGTGAGACGCAGCGCGAGACATTGTTTCCAAGCACAAAGAAAGTTTCAACTTTGTACGTCACCACGTAAAAAAAACAGAAAAGAATTGAAAATAATATACTCAAAGAATTCGTTTTAACCAACCACGGAGTCGGCTGAAATATAAACCGACCATTCGTTGGTTAATTAACCAACTTAGTTGGTTAAAACAAATTCTGAAAGTGTAGTGACCTGACATTGTGATGATATAAATAAAATAAAAAGAAAAGAGAGAGAGAGAGAAAAAAAATCTCATAAACATGGAAACGCGGACTGTATTAGCCTATCGAGACCAAGATCGGTAGCATTTCATAAAACGTGTAGTTACAAATGTTCTCTCGTCCAATCAAATTAAAGTATTTTCGTAGCTTTTAACACTCGATCGGAGCTTTCCAGTGGATGAATTATATGTGAAAGAGTACACTGTGCTGGTATGAGTGTTATAAGTGGGTCTTTCCTCCAGGTATGAAAGTAGGATAATATTTAGGGTCATTTATATGCCAATGACAGGATATTCATTAAAATGCTATGGCTATCCTTTACACACACACCAACAACGATCACTCCATAATAAGCGAGTAGAAATTTTGATTTTGATTTAGAGAATTAACGCATTTACACAGACATCTAATTCAAATTTTCAAAGTCATGAAGGTCGAATTTTTGTTAAATTATTGTTTTAGTGGCCTAAACATGGCATGATGTGCGCGCAGCGCTTTGTAACCAACAGGAAAAGGCGATATATCAAAATCCTGTGGATTAAAGTGGATTATACAGAAATAATAGTCTGCAGGTACAGACCCTGATTGGAACTTTGATCAAAAAGTGTGCCTCCACGCGAAGACTACATGTATAAGCACATACAAAACTTGCTGTTTCGATACCTAAGCGAGAGGGCCTTCAATACACAAGGCATGAGTAGTAGGCTACAATTAAAGACCCTTTACTCGAATGAAGGGTTTGCCCAGCAGACCAACAAACGCCAATTTTTTTCTCTTATTTTTGACCCGTTTTTTTTATTACTAAAAATAATGTTTACTGTTTCAGTTAAGAAGAATTGAAATGCTATGCTAGCAGTAGTTCTCACATGTTTTTATTTCTAGAAAGGTGAACATAACAATGTCCTTTCTTTTTAAATAGGTAAACATTTAGTACTTGATTAGTCTTGATAAAGCTTGATAAAACAAGATGAGCTCAATATTTGTTTTTACAAATGTGATCAAGACATTCCAAATTTATCTATCAATCTATCTATTCATCGGCATATCACGGTATCAGCGGAGTAAAACCAATGGTGGAACGGGTCTAAAAATGCGTTTAAGAACTCGACTTTGATTTATACAGTTAAACTCCCCCCAAAAAACAGATTTGCTGAACCATATAGCGACAATAATCTCCAACGATGCTTTGTTCATTCTTGTAAGAGCCAATGCGCGAGCTCCAAATGTTTTTCATATTTTTTGTTAATGTGCGCGATATGTTATTGTGACATGCAGTATATTCAGGTAGTGCTTTGAACCCTGTTCCGGCTCCGTACCCTATGTGCTTTCCTAAGGAAAAAAGAAAATGATAGAAATGGGGGAAAGAGGGGAAAAATGGGAAAATATAGAGGAAAGAATAATAAATAATAATAATAACCTCTTATTTACCCAGGGTAGTCACTTCAATCATAAGACTGCTCTTCCAGCGGGCCCTGCATAACATAATCTGTTATGTTTACCCTTCTCCAGTCTGAATGCTGAGCGCCAAGCTAGAAGGCAGAAGGTCCCATATTTATAAGTCTTTGGTATGACTCGGCCGGGGATCGAGCCCACGACCTCCTGTTCATGAGGCGGGCGCTCTACCACTGAGCCACCATGCTCAAAACGGGGACTATAGAAGTTATGCAAGTAAAAACGTTGTTTCCTGTTGTTTGATTTATGCAATTCTGCATTATATGAACCGTACGATATAACAGTTTAAATATCCAAGCCTAATTGATTAAAAAAAAATAAGTATTGAAAATATCTTTATTTTAGATTTTATAAACTTGTTTAAACTGTTTAATCAGATATTGTAAGGTCCATGTAGTAAATAGCGTTGTTTATCTACAAACAAAAATGAAATCAAACAACATGTGTTTGTGTATAGTGCCCCTATTATTCAAATAAGCGAATAAAAATGGGGTCACTCTTAGGTAGTCTTATGTCCTTCAAGTACCATAACACCGCCCCTATCAATAGTTCACGGTTCAAGCCGTGAATAGTATAGCTTATCTTCCATTGTTAATGTATTAATGTTATCATAAGGGGTATACCCTAAATTATTTATTCCATTTAGATTAACATAGTGCAATCATTTGATTTACTTGATATACGTGATCAATATTTATGAAAATCTACGTCATAACTAGTTATAGATAGGCATATCTGTCTATAGTGACGATCGGCGATATGCAATTGTTAATTGAACACCGAATTTCAAATCACGCCCCCCCCCCAATTTTCTTGCGTAGAACAGGCGAGAGAGAAGAGAGGGGGAGAGAGAATGAATGAAGGGGGGGGGGGGTACTCTACCATCATCACCTAAATGTGTATACATTCTAGAAGCATGACAACAGATTTGAAAGATATAAATGACCATTATGAGGGGTTATATCAAAACCTTTTTCCCAAATCTTCGGTTCTTTTCTCGGACTTCTATGGGAAATTCCCTAAAGTTGTTCATTGACCCATGGCAAAACGAGGAAACAAATTTGTCTTTTTAAAAGTGTTCGTTGTATACACCATGTACACGTGGAAAGATCAAATAAGCGAAATAGGTGCACTTTGATCGGTTATATTTATATATAGTTATTGAGTAAACAATACCCACTTAGGCAACCCTTAGGCATGTCCTGTCGCGACATGAATAAATGTTTGACATTGCATCTTTTTTTTAAATGTTTCTTCAGCGTTCATCATTCGCCGATTCGATCTTGTTTTTCGTATGTTATGTTTCTTCATTTTTAAAGGGGCATTCCAGGCTGAAATCAGTATGATTTGAAGAGATAAGGAAAAATCAAACAAATAATAAACTGAAAATTCCATCAAAATCGCGCAAGGAATAACAGAGTTATTATTTTTCTATGATTATTATTTGAGTGAAACAGTGTTGTCTACGTGATTCTTATGCAATGGGCTGAATAATAATTTCATATCAGCCTTTTGGTGGATGAATTTTACTCTATTTGATTTAAAAACATGTATAATTAACTTCAGCCAAGAATACACATTCATGTTTCATAATGATATGACAGTGTGCTATCCTGTACTGTTAAAAACGTAATATTTTGTTTTAAGTCTAGATATTTTCCATGTTCCTTCGTCAAAGCATTTTATTTTACATTTGTCTTTCATTGCCTCAATACAATTACGAATTTCTAATTCATTTGAAAAAAGCTCTATATCAAGACTGTCTAATGTTCCAAATTCATGATTAATTGTTTACGGGTGCTTCAGTTTAAAATGATTGTGAATAGAATGAATATATAAATGAATAAATAAATGATTGAATGGATAAAAAAATGGATAAAAACGGCACATTTACACAGCGTAGCCATATTAGTTTCGAAAACTGTTCTCCAAGTGGGTCCTGCTATTATAAGGGTACAGTTAAATAAGCACACTGCGAGTTAAAAAAAAGATGAATGAAAGCTAGTATTCTAGAATACAATTTCATCATTTCGGTAAAACAATTGCATGCCCATCATAAATACATACATCATTTCAATAAGCATGATAAGACTAATAAGGTGATAGTGAGATGATGATATCACATCCTCATTCTGTCCTTGGGCATGTTTTGCTCGTATGTAAACAATATCTTACTTGTAAGAGAATTGATTAGAGCATAGATCACTTTACACATTTGAGAGTCAACCCTGTTCTAAAGTCTTGGAGCCATTAAAAGGTGAAGGACTTTATATTTTAGTATTAAACACAAACTCGACAAAAGATCAATGGAAGATTGCGCTGTACAATGTAGGCTTGACTGGCTGAAATACTCCATCGACGGGTGGAGGATGTTTCGTGCGGGAATGTCTGATTGAATTCGATGGCCGAGGTAATGATGAATTTGTAAGCGCTTGTGTCTCAAGCACATAAACAATACAAAATTATTATTATCATTATCACTGTTATCAGTTTTATCAATTGTCATTTTTTATGACGATAATGATGTTTATTATATTGTTATTATTTTCATATATTATTATCATCATTACAAATAATATTATTATTACACTCTAAAAAATGAAGTGCTAATTAAGCTCTTAAAGAGCGTGTATAGTGACTGCACTTCGGAGTGCTGTTTTTTCTCGTTCAAATTTGAACTAGACAAATCAGCACTCTGAAGTGCAGTCACTATACACGCTCTTTAAGAGCTGAATTAGCACTTCATTTTTTAGAGTTTAATATTACTGTTATTACTCTTATTATCATTAATGATATTATTATCATCATTATTGCTATTATTATCATCATTATTATTATAATTATCATCATCGTTATTTATATCACGTGTGCAAGCATGCCTCAAAGACCGGGAAGAGGGGGGGGGGGGGGTGAGAGGAGGGATGCTGTAATATTTCATTCGCATTGATCATTATTTCAATACAAAAGTGCACAATATTTTCACATTCAATAGATGAGTGGTGGAAGGGGGGGGGGGGTTAATTCTTTCGTATCCCGAAGAGGAATGTTTTAAGCAATGGTATTGATATGGGACATTAACACCTACGATCATGATTAACAACCCGTTTCTACCGATTTTTTGTTGAAAAGGGTAGAATAACCACAAAAATATAAAATGTTAACCACAACAATAGCAGAAAAAAAATGATTGATTGTCATCTTTAATACCAATGTCAGGACAGCTATCCCCAAAATTCTTAGTCTGATTATTTCTGTGTTCCACTTGTATTTTTTGCCCCCATAGAGAGTTATTTTTAACAACATGAAATGCTAAAGAGGACATGGAAAGGGCTGTGTCGAAAACATGAATAGAGTTGTTCATGTTAACCTAGCCTTCCCTTCAGAAAAACACAACAAAGAATACAAATAGAAAACGATATCATAAGATTGCTTGTGTACGGAAAATGAATAGATTGCCTGGCTTAATATGGGATATGCAGTATCACAATACCTGTTCGTGCATTTGCCCTTTTCTTGCATTTTCTGTGTTTATATTTAGAAATGCACGATGACACCTTACATAGCGTATAAAGAAGCATCTATATGAACACTTTTTTAAACAAGGCAGCAATGTATTTTCAAATAAAAAACAGTAACCATCAATGTATTTTCAAACAAAAAATACTAACCATCAAACCGCTAATATAATAAAAGAGGAAACCGCATAGCTAGATGAGGTAAATTGTGATGTGGTTATGACCCTGATGTTTTATGCCCATTCATCATCAGTTTATTGGAAAATTACACGTACAAATGGTATAGGGATACAAGTGAAGATGTCAAGGTACTGTATAGGCCGTATACATTCGTAATTCCGAAGCTTCGTTATTCCGAAGGTTCGGATATTGAATTCCGAAAACGAAATAAGGTTTGTTGTTCCGAAGGTTCGTTTATCCGAAAACGAAATGAGGTTCGTTGTTCATTTCGTTTTCGGACTGACGAACCTTCGGAATTACGCCACAAAATTAATGTTTGGATTAACGAACCCTTTTTCGTTTTCGGATTAACGAACATCAAGGTATAGGCAATTTACGTGTTTCGGAATTACGAATCTCTGGAATAAATAACCTTCGGAATTACGATGTGTAACCGTATAGGCATGGGAAAGTATCGTCATGTTATTATAGGTCTACGTGTATTCGATTTACTTTAGTATCACGAAATCTATCTGCCGCCTCCTGTTGCAGAGCTAAGCTTAACATGTAAGGATAATAAGTGTCTTATTTTGATAAATCTCGCTTTTGGAAAATGTATATGCATATTCAATAATATTAGTATTTGTTTTCTTAGTAAGATGTCAGCTTTGTTTTTTTTTTGCATTTCGTTCGAATAGTTGTTTCATATATGATATGATGAACATAGGTGAAAATCACAAAAATAAAATTTCCCTTCCCAAACTCGCGACGTGAAACGAATAGGTGCGAGATTGATCTATTCAACTCATTTGTTAAAATGTATATGGGGCCACGTCGGCTATTCTTTGAACATTTGTGGTTTTAATACATCAACCGATAATTTTATTTGAATGCTGGATACTGGAGAATAGTGAAACAAAATTGTAAAGTCGAGATGAAACAGAAACCTATTAATGTGCATATAATGTCCTTCACCATGTTCGTTAAAAAAAAAACTTTTAATCGTTAAGCACAGTTTCGATGTATTATTGCCAGAACTATTGTAACACGTAAGGACTATTGGTTGATATTGGAAATAATGATTACTATAAAGACAATGTATGATATCTGAACAATCAGGAGCCGTGCCTGGTGGGGGAGGAAATACAGAAGAAAAAATAAAACGAAGAACAATGGACCCCCGGAAGATCACCATGTGGCTGAAGAGGGCCATCCTACCAAAGAGTAGGAAATAAATAAACAAATGGATAAATACATGAGTAAATATATAAATAAAGATAATAAAAAGTACTGCAAATAATGGGCCATGAAACTATGTAAGAATAATAAATGCCCCCTTCACACTAAGAAATAGGGGATCAAATTTGAACCCTCCGGGTTGGTACAATAGCTGCACCCAAAGTGGTGCTAATGAGTGTCATTATGCTCATTTGAGGGTGCATTTAGCTATGTTAAGTACCCTAAATAGGGTGCGAAAATGAGCAATGTGATAAAGGGTCAAATTTGAAGAACCCTTTTTAATGTCAAGTACTATGCACCTTAACAAGTTCATATATGCACCTATTAGGGTGCAAGCGAGCATTTCTTGGTGCATTTAATGATTTTCTGACCTTTTGCCACTTAGGGTGCAAGAGTACACCCCTAAAGGTTGGCACAAGTGCTTCATTAGGGTTCAAACATTTCTTAGTGTGTTCCGTTGGGAAATGAATGACGTCATTTTAATGCCGCGCATCAGGTTGCCCCACCCCCATAAAAATACCCTTGCATCGCCCCTGTGTATAATGGAATGATAATTGTTGTAAGGGGGGAATATTTGTCAATGCGACACTGTAAAAACTGCGGTGTTAAAACTGACACTAATTGTTGTTAATCGAGGACCACACCCTGAGGTGTTAAAATTACACCCTAGAGATTATACGTAACACCAAAAAGTGTAAATGTAACAACGAATGGTGTTGTAATAACACCTATAGGTGTAAAACTAACACCACCAATTTAACACCGGTGTAAAATAACTGGTGTGGTCCTCTATGTACACCGGTTAACACCACAGTTTTTGCTGTGGAGGGAAGACAAGGGCATCCGTTGGTCCTTTTTTATAGAATAGTTAATAATCAATCCAATCGATTTATTTTTATGATATGAACAGAAGTTTCATATTGAGCAATAATTGAATTAAAATCGCAATAAACGTCACTGTGTGACTAATCGATCAAAGTGAATTTACCAAGTGATAACCTCAAACCATTTCATTAACCATGTTTACACGATATCAGTCGAGTTATAAAGCAATCAAATATTCACCATAGCAAAGCTAACAAACAAGGCGGACGAATATGTGATTTAAAAATAGAGGACATGTCTGAGGAGATTTTTTTTTCATTTAACAGTTGATCGTTGTTTCTCTAGCAATCGTTTAAAGCTACTGAAATTTATGCAGCTGATTGTCGGAGATGATTTCACTCGTGAAATACGCCTCATAATTCCCCCGCCTCCGGTTGCTTTTGATATACTAAGCAAGGTGCGAGGGAAGCCTAGTTAAGGTCTGGACTCGAACCCTATACCTGATGACTCACATTCCGATGGCATAACCACTAGACTCTGTCGACACTTCAATCGGTAAAGTAGTGGCCTATCCAACGTTTGCGGGTTACATCAAGGCATTTCGTACCACTTTAAGCATGGAGCTTCACGATGCTGTAAGCGGAAGTTGATGGGTTATCATGGTTATAAAAAAAAAACCAGAAACATAAATAGGGCCTATTAATTTGGATACTAATGACATCATTGCTGATTTAAACGTATTTATTTGATTGCGGTTTCATACTCTCTTTCCCTTGTTTTGTTCCATCTACAGATTACAGCTGCGCTGTGAGAGCGCGACAGAGCAGGCTGAGCCAACAGAACTGCCACAATCGCCACACCCTTGACCAACCGGCAAGGTCTCATAACCAGGCCAAGTACACCAATCCGCCGCACGCCCCACTCTTCGCAGAGACATCGTCAAGCTCTCAGCAGTACGTGCTGCAGCCGCCTCCGGTACGGCAACGTTCCGTTCTTCCTCAGAACTTGCAGGTTGCTCTTAGCGCCGCGCTCTATCAGCAACACCACCAGCACCAGCAGAATCCGCCCCAAGCGCACTCGACGTCGGTTCGCCAACACGGTCCAATCATGGAAGCCATTGAAGGTCACGTGATGGACTTGTCGCCCTCATCGGTCACGCCCTCACTTTCAAGCGATCTGTCAGATTATTCGGACGATAGCTGCAATAAAGACTACACCACACTGACCACTCCTATTGGAGCTGTAAGTTGATTGACTAATTTCTATAACATCTGTCAGTGAATTTCACTTACCATAAAAAGGCCAACAACAAGAACAAAAGATTAGTCACTCCCTGAGCAAGAAATTACAGGGACTCGGCATTGTTAAGGCTTCGGTTGCACCAACGAAACCGACTCATGACCGATCAAAGTTATTACGTTATTTCGAATTGTATATCATCGGTTCGTATGGAAACGGTTTCGACTGTGTGACTGGGCACGAGACTTTCATTTGATCAGTGGCCGGTTACACAGAGAAGTGCAATGAAACTCAACTCAAAACGATCAAACCCAGCTTGTTTTCAGTTCAACCAATGAAACTTTGCCCGTAGTTTCTTCGGTACGGACCCCATTTGCAAAAAAAAACATCCCTGCTAATATGGGCTATCCTGTCAAGGTATTGAGATTTTAGGTTATATATTCCTTACTGAAAAGTCCATACTGGAAACAACACACTGTCCCACAGTGAGTGTTACAGTGTGTTCACAGTGCGGAACACAATGTGAAATCACATTCACACTGGTAAACATGAACGTTTCAGGAGCGTGAATTACATATTCACATAGTCGACCGTGTGAACACGCTGTGAACAGTCACACTGTCAGGTCTCCACAGTGTGAAAATACCATCACACTGTTGAGTTTGAGCATTTTAACAGTGTGAATAGCATTTTCACATAGTCCTCTATGGGAGCACACTGTGTTCTTTCCAGCAAGGGTCATACCGGACAAATAAATTCAATCAATAAAATTGATTAGTTTTATGCAGTCCTTTGAATATGATCCATGATATCTTACTTTAAATATGATAACATCTTTTTTTTCTGTAGGACGTACAGACGCTAGACTGGGTGATACACAAAATGATGGAGAGAGAACAGACTCAACAGTTGCACAAGGAAAAGATCGAAACGTGTCATCTCTATGAGTTGCCTATAGGTAAAGTCCAAAGCGATAATGAACAGCTTTGATATTTCATTCTTGACATGGTATAATTAGTGTTTCGAATTTGAGACCGTGCTCGCAGACTATTAAAGATAAATGAAGGTAGTTGCAGTAAACACTGATTTCATGAGAAAGTCTGTAAAACCAGGCTTAATAGTCAGTATATCATCGAGGATCTAGATCTGGTACAGTTACATAAACTGAACTTTGTGAAATCTTGAAATCTACGCTAAAAAAATGTTCACACTGAAGATCACCAACACAGATAAGCGCACGTTGGACAGTTATTAGTATTGCTTTAAAATGTCGGCCCGACGCTTGACCCGAATCATGTGCTCATTTGCTACTTTCTCAGCAATTACACAATTTCTTCCAGAATCCTTTGGCACATATTTTTTATTCATAGAAACAGACACCGTGGTTGTCATTTCTGTACGAACTCATTTTGATATCGTTGCCACAACTGGCATTTACCTTTAAGTACCGTATAATACTCGCACATTTCTGATTTATATGTTTATTATCGTGGCTATGTGCTCGTTGCCTCATTATTGTAACTAATGTGACGTCACCTTGACCTGTCCCGTTTAGATCCGTGGAAGTGGACCTCGACGGAAGTGACGAAATGGGCCACGTGGTTCATGCGCAAGAACAACCCAACCACTGCGCAGGACGTCACGGACGCGTTTGAAAAGTACCCAATCACAGGCGAGACACTAGCCCACTACTCAGAAACGGACTTGAAGCAGTACTTCGGCGAGTTTAGCGCCAAGGCTCACGAGTGCCTGAAGCTTTGGCTGGAAGGTGAGTGACAAAGTCTTGAGCAGACCGCTATGACGGGCCGTTCATGCCATAAACCATCATGCAATCACTCACTCGAGTGAGTGAATGATTTGTACATATTTTACCTTCACTCACTCGGGAGAGTAATTGATTGATATCGAGACCCCGTCACTGAAGTGTTTGTAGATTTACACGAATGGTTGTTCGTTCACTCGAGTGGTTGTACATCCATTCGAGTGGTCGAACACATTCACTCGAGTAGTTGTACATCTACTCGAATGGATGAACAACTATGTCAGTGAGGGGGTATCAATGAGGATTTTAGCTTTCTGATTGGATAAAACTGTTAAATCACTCACTCTCCCGAGTGAGTGATCGTAAAATACGTACAAATCATTCACTCACTCGAGTGAGTGAATGAATGACGGCTTATGGCATAAACGGCCTATCATAGACCGGAACCCCCCCCCCCAGTCTTCAGGTACAGATCCTGATGGAATTTTTGATCAACAAGTGTGTCTCCTCGCAAAGACTAGTACATAAAAAAGTTGCTGAGCGAGGGGGTCTTCAGTACACAATGCATAATTAGGCTGCAAATCAGACCCTTTACTCGAGTGAAGGGTTTGCAAAGCAGACAACCCCCCCACGGGGATGGGGAGGTGAGGTGTGAAGTATTCGAGAACATGATTTTAACATTCAATATTCAAAATGACAGTCAAAGGGTATGACCTATAAGGATGGTTTCGGTAAAAACTTGTAACAAAATTTAGCTTGAATAAAAAAAAGGGGGGGGGGGGTGGCTTCATACATTCGGTGTGTCACAAAGAAGGAAGGCGATTCGAATTGTTCAACCTTTCCCATTCTGAAACTGTTCCACAGGTAATCCATCATAGAACTCGATAAAAACTCAATGTCTCTCATGACTAATAGACAATGACGGCACAAAGTAAACGACCTTTCTAGGATCTTTTCGAAATTCAGTGGTTTGTCTTTGCCATCCACTCTCCCTTTAAATCCGGAAATCCTCCAAGCCCTTTTTTGGTAAGGAAAATCTAAGAACACGATCTTTAAAGGCAAAGTGTCTTCGAATGTCATGAACATATTATTTTTCTAATTTTTTTTCATTATATATATATATATAAATTATATATAAATTGTTAATTCTTTTCTTATCTTATTTTTTTATTCATATAATGTACTTATGAAAGGGGGCCTTCAGCCTACAAGCTCTGCTTTTTAGTTGGTCTCCGTCTCTTTCGTTATCATAGTTTATTGTATTATAAAAATGATTTAAATGTTATATTTTGCAATTATGTTTATTGAACTACCATTGTCAATGTAAAAAGATTGAAAGAGAAAAAAAAATAATTGGATTGAATTGAACTTAAGTCCTGATTCCTGGATGTATTTTACAAATATGTTGAGTGTTACTTGCCATTACACTCACGCCCGCCTGAATTCCGGCGCGCACATGATGCGCGCAACCTTATGGATTTTTAAATGTGCACGCCGCACACAACTGGGTAACCAAGCTCAGAAGCCAAGACGAAAATTACGAAATTCCAGCAATATGACCCTGAAATGACTTTCAGGCAAATGTTTTTTTTTATTCGTCCATAGCAAGTGATTTAATGGTCATTTTAAAGTGGTATGGGCCCTATTCGCAGAAATAACAAGTCTTTAGCTAATGACGGGTACTAACCACTAGAGCTATGTCGGATGTACCTCGTGCATGCAAACATTATTAACGCCCTATCTTTGTACGATCAAATCTTTGTCAAAAGTTTAGACGAATTTTCAAGGAAAAGTTCACCCTGACGATAAGTTGGCTTTGATAAAAGCAGAAAAATGAAAAAAAGAATGATGTTCACGGGGTGATGATAATTCGTCAAAGAGTAATGAAGTCTGTACTTTATAAAGTTGTGACTTTGTGAAGTCACATACGAGCAGTCCCCTCGATGTGTCTTGTGATACCAATTCCCGAAAATGTAATTTTGTAAAAAAAAAGGGAATTAGATTTTATTTGTGTGGGGAGATATCATTTAGACACACCAATCCACACCCCATTTTGTAAGAAAAAAAAAATCATTCATAATCACTAGCGTACCTACGGGGGGGGGGGCAGAAGGGACAGTCTGCCCCCCTGATGAGTCACAACCCATGCAAATGCCATATCCCTGCCCCCCCCCCTGACGAGCTTGAAAACCTATTTTGCCCCCCCCCTGACAAACTTAAATACCTACTTCATTTTTTTTTTGCTTGTCAAATTTTTTGTCTGGTACAATTGAAGACTTTTTTTTTTGGGGGGGGGGCTTGTCAAACTTTTTCGGCCGGTTTTGCCACCCCCCCGTGGAAATTCCTAGGTACGCCACTGTTCATAATGTTCAATTACAAACCGGAAATTTATGGAATATGATTTTGATATACATTATGAACTTGAAGATCTGCTCCCACATGACATTACAAATCATTAAGACTTTAAAAACTGCTATCTATCTTTTTCTTTGATGGATTTCCATCAGACCTTCATCAATATATTTCTTATTTTATTAAAACCAAGTCATCGTTGTAGGGTGAACTCTCCCTTTAAGATGGTGACGGAAGGTGTGTTAAATGTGTTGCCAAGTTTGTGGAGTGCATCCGTGTTGAAAATACACAACGAGGATATTCAAAGCGGTCAGACATTTGGATATCCGCCATGATCACCCTGCCAAGGCCCGGTTCGAATATAATAAATTTGATTCAAGACGTAAAAAAAAGAAATCCGCGCCAATGAGTTAAATATTTCATTATGTCGTCACAAGGCAAGGTATTAATGTATTCACGAGTTCAGGTGGTAAAATCCCTCCGATTCCCTCTTGTATAGCTTGACGAGTTTACGGACTCGATTGCAGTATATGGTTCCTTTTAGGCCTGATATCTCAAAGAGTAACTTATTCCATTAATTTTTTTAAGTTAAAAAAGGAAAATCTTCAAAATAGATCACACTTGATAAGTTTAGTCCACACTTCTCTGTGATGATAAACATGTATAGTATCATGCGTTATTCTTAAAAAGGATATCAGGCATCGTCTCAATATGGATACCGGTACATTAAAGTGTCCATGTTATAATTGTTATAATTACTAATAGTGCGGGGTTAACAGGTTAAGGACAATTTCTCTCGTAAAAAAATGCATAATATTCTTAAGAGTTATTCAAATATGACTTGACTGTACAGTTTAAGTATAGGTATTCCATTTGTTTTGTTTGCAGGTATGTCACCTCGTGGTTATGACATCCAAAGGCATCTCCTGGATCTGGAGCGGTCCAAGCAAACGTACCTTGAACAATTACTTGACGTCATGGTTAGTATAGAGCCAGGGCCTCGTTGCATAGAAGTTAATATTGCCCTCCATTAATTACTTATATCATATCCTTGATTTCTGTTGGCTACATTGTATAGAAAATACCATTGCTCTCCAATGATTACTTCCATCATATCATTGGTTTTGATTGGTTGCATTGTATAGAAATTACCATTGCCCTCCTGCAATATCTTCTTCTACTATAAACATGATTTTGATTGGTTACATTGTATAGAAGTTGCTATTGCCCTCCAGTGATATCTTCCATTATATACTTGGCTCTATCGGCTGCGTTATATAGAAGTCACACGTGCCCTTCAATGATAACCGCCATATAAATGATACTATTATCATGATTGGTTTTAATTGGTTGCGTTGTATAGAAGTTACCATTGCCCGCCAACATGTCCAATGATTACTTTACATCATATCCTTAATTTTGATTAACTACATTGTATAGAAATTACTATTGCCCTCAATTTATAGATCCCACCAAATCCTTAATCTTGAATGGCTATTGAGCATTAATTATTATTATTATTATTTTACCATAGTCGTTACCATTGTCTGAAGGTCATGCATTGGTATTTTTATGTTATCCACACCACTCAGAACCAAAATGACCCCATCAGCCATGCACATGAGGTCAAGAACCCATCCGCGACCCTGACCCCTCCTCATTCCGACTACGATGTCCAAGTCAACAACGAGGACGCCTTCAGGAACGTGATCGTTCCTCACATCAAGCCCGAGATCACCGCATTCCCCTTTCCCGACCCATGCTTATCGGACTATCAGAATCACTATCCCATCACACCACTGAAGGTAAGGCCATAGTATATGCTATTCACATAATTCTCATAATATGAGCAATCTGATTGGTTGAAAGTCATGCAATTGTAGTATATGTCTATTCGATCACGCTGCTGAAAGTAAGGCCATAAAATATGCTATTCACATGGGTCTCATAATATGTGCAATCTGATTGGTTGAACGTCATGCAATTATAGTATGTCTATCCGATCACGTCGCAGAAGATAAGGGCATAGAACATGCTTTTCGCCAAGGTTTCGGATTCTGAGCGATTTGATTGGTTGAAAGTCGTGGAATAATACGTTGTTTTTTTCGTTACAGCAGTAGAGTACAGAACATAATATCCATTTAGAAGCTCAGAATATGAGAAAACACTATACGCAATTTACGATATAAGTGCATAGGATACACATAATAGAATATGGCAAAATCAACAATCTGATTCCGTAGAAATCATGGTATGTTGATTTTAACATTCCTATAAACATAATTTTCCGAACCCATGTTATGATATTACTTATACATTAGAGTCATGTATCAAAATCGTTATATTCCTTCGTTTTTCTGGCTTGTTAGGAAAGGAAGCCATATTACATTTTAAAGTAAATTGATTTGGCTCCATTTTTTGAAATAGTTTTACGCTTGTTTTACACGGGAAGACATGGCGATCCAGCCTTACAGGTTTCTGATAACCTTCATGGAAAGCCACGCAATGTATTTTATTATCTAATCACATTATTTGATGTTTCTTTGTATTTTTATCCTATTTTGCGAAATAAAGATTGAATTGAATTGAATTGAAATCGAAATTTTTAATGATAAACATTATTTGAAATAATCATTAAACTTAGATGGAAGCAGTAATGAAGTTCCAATGAACTGTCAAACGGCGACAAGTGTAAAACTGTTTCAAAAAATGGAGCCATGTTTATGTCAATAGAAAATACATGCCAAAAAAGAATCGATCTAAAGATATTAATTTGTTTTGGAGTGGATGAGTGGAAAGGGGTGGGAAGACACGGGACCTATATCACTCTCTTTCGTGGGAGAGAAGATCAAAATCGTTTTAAAGTGATATTTGTAGAGCTTATTTGGCTCCTCTGCAAAAGGTCAACGTGGCGGTCATGATATAGATTTTAACAGTTTAACAAACTGTAATGATTCTAAATGATGACGTGTCAAAAAATTCATTCAGTAAGATATTGGTTAACGATCGTTCTCTTCTGCCATGGATGGAAATGAAATGAAGAAAATTTATCAAACAGGATTCCAAGGACGGATTTCAAAATGAAGCTACTCATTAATATCACCTATTTGTCATCAATTATTCCACCTGACTTCCCGATATATGATTTCATATTTCCTCATTCTAATCCATGTTTACGGAAGTAAACTATCAGTGCTGCGCCACGAAAGATGGTCATTTTCTATGGTTTATAGTTAGCTAATGTGCAAATTCGAGACAAACGAATACATTCGATTCTTTAGTGTCATTGAATGTTGCACTGCGGTAGTTGCTTACTGAGCGAGGTTCAATGTCAAAAAGTCGTTTCCCATGCGGAACTTTGCACGGTTTATTCTCAAGTGGCCTCATGGGCACCGTTTCCCTTCGTCTGCTCATACGCGTACTTGACCTTTTCTTCACACAGTGTCCAGAACCGCCATTCCACCAGACGCAACCGGATATGAACGCCAGCGGTGGGATATTCGGAGCGGATGCGTTGGGACCGGATGGCATGGGACCGGATAACTTGGGACCGTTCATGGACAAGGATTTCAAGTTGGATATCGATTCGGATGATGAGGCGGGCAAGCTCTGTGCGATGAAAGAAGAGGTCCAATTCCCGACGCAACCCATCAAGAGAAAGCGGGGCAGGCCACGAAAACCACGCTTTCCAAAACAAAGTGAGTTGAAATTTAATTACCAAATCGGTATACAAATATTAAAAACTACTCAAAGTCTGTCTGTTGGCTAGATTGAAATAAATGTGAGATATTGCTACTTACATATGAGCCAATCTAGTGTGTAGTTTATATCCAGGAATTTTACCTGTAGTACGCGGAATGATTGAAACACTGAAACACTGAAACACTGACCAAAATCAAGATGGGATATACACAGAAGTCATTTTTTATTTCATGCATGATATCAAGCGCACTGGTCGTTCTTATAATCAAGTCAATTGATGCTCACGCGATTAATCGAATACCCTTGCAGAAATTTGCTCCACTACTATCCCTCAAAATTGCTCCACTAGATATGTTGGCCACTCAAAAGTGAACCTTAAACGATGCATAAATTCGACCATCGTGGAATTGCCCTAAAAGAGAATTATGCAGTGTGATGGAAAGGTGGGTATAAATCCGAGTTAGTGTACACCAAACGGCAGTTAGGCCAAATGTTTGAAGCTCATGTGGTACACTCTAAATTCCAAGGATTTAAAAGTAAATCCAGATCGGCTATGAATCAAAGTGACCAGCCGAATATTAAATTTACATTTGAACCCTGTTGATTTGAATATAAATCTAAAAAAAAATTGAATTGATATCTTTTGAGATTTAAAAATTAATCCTTGAGATTTAATATAAATTCACAATTCGGTTGGTCATTATTCGCAGCCGATCTGGATTTATATTAAATCCTTGGAATTTAGAGTGTACAAGACTATCTGAGAAGAAGGCCAACTTCATGTAAATCCAGTGAATACGAATGTCTGCTACCCCCCCCCCCCCTTATCATGCCCATAACCTGGGTTTTGATCGCACGAACATGACAAATGCAAGGGTGGTGTAAATGTCACAAATAACAGTCAGAACTTGGCATAGTGAATAAATCTGTACGAGGAACACAGCATTAAAATCACGCCCGATTTATACCAAAAAAGTGAGAATAATTGCCCACGGCTGAACAGCCCAACCGTGATTACTGTTGTGGTTTCACGCTGTTGATTTGATATTTGGGGCCAGCGAACTGGTCTAAAAACCGCCAAGGACTTCCCATTGTTAAGCCCAAGCACGGGGAATCAATGTCATTTGTCGGTGCGATTAGAAGA
Organism: Lytechinus variegatus; assembly: GCF_018143015.1. Taxonomy (NCBI): domain Eukaryota; kingdom Metazoa; phylum Echinodermata; class Echinoidea; order Temnopleuroida; family Toxopneustidae; genus Lytechinus; species Lytechinus variegatus. The sequence continues at coordinate 6,419,999 of NC_054748.1, read as the reverse complement.
AGAATAGATAATCACGAAAATGAAACATAAATCATGTAAATTATACACAACTATTTTTGCTGTTTTTTTTTCTGCTCGTTTTCCGCATGGCAGACGCAATTATGTGGATGCACATTTTTTTCCGATAATTTTATTTTGTTGGGAAGGGGTGGTGAGGTTGGATTCATGTAGCTGAGGTCGAATTCGTAGTTAACATTCTCAGTTGTAAACAAATCGCGTTGAGGATGAGTGTGCTGAATACGCACAAGATTTTGGTGAAAAGTATTTTGATAGTTTTTTATATTTCAAATGTGCATTGAAAAACAGTAATTTTAAGGTTTACATAGCGTTGCCATTTTTAAGATTTCTTTAATCATAATTTCTGTTAACATTCTTTCTATCATTAGACGAACTATGTAATATCCCATTTTAAAATGATATCTTTTTTTTATTTTGCATGGTCTTTATAAGTCTCTGTACAATAGGTTTTTGGCCTTTCCACAAAATGGGGTGACAGTCCCTGGGAATTTATTAAAAAAAGACAATTAGAAAGGGACACAAAACTTTCAGAGCTGTTCATGCAAATTGTAATACAGCGAACTTTCAGAATCTGTTAAACGAAATTTACAAACCGCGCATACTCTTTCTTGTAAAACAAAGACAAAGCAAATCCATTCTGCTCTGGATATCCCTTGAATAGAATGTCAAAATAGTAGCAAAAATTATGCAACTCCTTTTCTTGTTCAAGATTTAATTTGGTTGTGACTGATTTTTAGTGGTCTAGCTTTCTCCATGTTATTTTCAGTTTTATTTACGCTATTTTGCAACAAACATAATACATCATAAGCATCACAATGTTGGAAACCAGGGGAGCGTTTCATGAAAGGATTTTATCCGACAAGTCCTGTTTTATCCGACAATTACCATAGCAACAGGACCTCTCAGCCAATCAGAATCGGGGAAAGTTGTCAGATCTAACAACTTGTCGGACAAAAATGTTGATGAAACGCTCCCCAGATCGAGTACGTGCACTGACTGTTAGTAAACAAAGCCAGGGTTTCATTAAAACCGAACTCTCCCGAACGATTCTGCCCGAATACGGCCTGATTCGGATGGTTTCGGTGGATTCGAACGTTCCCGAATACCTCCCGAATTTACTCGCATTTGCGGAGGGAGAACAGAATGCTCCCGAAACCACCCGAATACGTGTATTCGGATGAAGTCGCAGTTGATTCGGTTCCGGTGTAACCCTAGTTTTATACAGCTCCAGTAAAGTTTTCCTGCATGTGGAGTCACGCTAAGAAAAATAATCGACCTTTTCTTGAACCAAAACACGCACTGATTGTCTCAGTTATCGAAACCGATGGACAGCTGTAAATGAAGAGTTTAGTTGCAAAAGGGGTTAGATCCACTTTGGACCATTCCGATAAAAATCACGTTTTTTTTTCTTTAATTCTCCCATATTGTAATGTTCTTATACGAAACTACCTCGTGAACATAATAATTTGGTATCAACGAATTTTACCTGACTTCATTTTAAAAAAAAATTATTTTCCCCGAAAAAATATTTTGTGGATCAAACCCCTTTTGCAAACAAACTAAAATGGATTTAACCCCTTTTTAATAAAACGTGATTTTGACATCTTTGTTCTTTTTCTATAGGAAATTTACCTTTTCTTTGGTATCATCTAAATATTGAGCTACTGAAAGTCTATACATTGAGACACACACACAAATTTAATTTGATGAAACATGGATCTAGTCCCGTTTGCAATTAAGCTATTCAAATAAACAAATAGATTATTTAATTGATAAATAAAAAGACATATAGAGTTGTGCTAAAAAGTTAGTGGATCTAATCAGAAAAATGCACTCCTTCACTGCTGAGTGAACGTAGATAACAACATAACAATGTCCTGCGAACCCAGATAAAATAAACTACTATTTTATTGAATGTAATTTTTGATCACCTGGCTTCAAAATCAAATATCTAAAAGATGGCAGAATTTTAACACTTTTAGATTTATTAATTTTCTGGGAGTGTTACTAACTCTTTATCACCACTGTATAAAACTCTCTCTCTCTCTATATATATATGTATATTTTATTTCCACATCTGATTAAAAAGACAAGTACAAGTTCATATGCAGATATAGATATATACAATAAAAAATGAAACATATTCAGTTCGGAATCATAATATGGTGTATATATATATATATATATATTCCATTAACCGAAAGAAAGGTCTCAATTCCCTTTGATCTGAATTACTAGTATTTAATTAGCACGATAAGAGGACGTAAATATCGGAATACTCTTTTTTTTTCTTCTAAAATAGCGACGGATCTAGGGTTGCCAATTTGGTTGAGTGCGCATGGATAAGCTTGATTTGTGTGCCATCTTTCATGACGATACAATACTACAACAATGTGACTTTATTCACGAACTCGTATCAATGAAATGACTTTGCCCCCTTTAAAACCCCCAAAACACTCGCCTGCCGTGTTTACAGTCTTGTTTATAGTCCTATCCGTGGGAAAATGTTGCACGTGGAATTCACAGACGATGTGTGAACAATGGTGGTTTTCCTTGGGTTTTAAGGCAATTTTTCCCCGATATTCATGCATGCGTGGGATAGAAGAACATTGGGGCATTGATTGCTGCTGAGTTATATTGTTTTCCTCTGTTACATTTGACCTTTTCATCATACCCTTATTGCATCCAGTGAACCGGCCAGTTCACAAGTCGTGGAGTATTAGCAGGATTTTCAAATGGGAAGTTCTTCCTGAAGAAAAGTTTGATCTAAAAATACCCCCCCCCCAAAAAAAAAAAGAACCGTCAGGCATGTGAGCTTCTCTGCCATTCAAAATCTAGGAAAGTTGACTGAAAAAATAACTTCTTTGCAACCATGTTTCGTAAAACGCTTCCAACGTTTGTGCGCACAATTTCCCCCTTTTGATTCTGCGCTTCGCATTATCGATCTTTTTAGTATTGGTATAACTGCATGAAGATCAAATCGGTCCATTAGATTAATTTGGATTAAGTCGTGCTTTCCCACATTGCTTTTTTTTCATCGATATGTCATCCAAACGTTGCAATAAATAACCTTATGAAAGGCAAGAGGACAATAAACTAGGGATTACCTCATTTTCCCCACCGATTCCCCTCTCCTTATCACACCTTTTCATTCATTATGCGATGCAAACTTAACGATTAACTTGTCGGGAAACTTCATTGAAAATGTGACCCACTTGACAAAAAATGAATAAATAATGTGATTGGATTGATATGATTGAAGTATTTGGCTGTGCCTTATATGTTTTGTCAAAAGGTTCTGTAAATATTATATATTGAAGAAATTGATGAAAAAATAAACACATTTTCTGACAATATGCGCTTATGACGCACCGGTTCATTAATTACGTGATCGAATTTGAGAAAGGAAATAGATCTATTCAGTTTTCAGCAAATTTATTGGTTGACTGATATTGATAATGAAAATATAGTTAGGGAAAATGAGAGAGGTCTGGCCGGAATAAGGCCGATGGAACTCCGACAGATATTGGAGAGCTTATTTACACGAAAACATCGAAATCATGGAGATAAGTAGCCCAAAGAAGAATGCCAATTCATGCGCTAGAACTGTATGATGGGGTGTCCAAACTTCGCGCACTTTTCAAAAATATTCATCAGGCTTAATTTTGTCCACAAATTATTCATAATTTATACAAAACCAATTCAAGAAATAGTTACCACATTGACGACAAGATCGTAAACTATAAAATCATGGACGAAAATGTAAAGTAGGTCACGGGGTTTCGCCAGTATCGCGATCTCAAAATTCTATTCCGATCGGCGAATGCGGGCTGTGCTTGAAAACCGTTCAGAAAAAGTGTGACCTAACTTCGCGCACCAAAGCTTTTGTGGAGATTTAAACAAAAACTCAAGCTCAAAAAGTGAAATATTTATATAAAATTGATGGCAAAATGCTATGGAATAGGTTAGTACCAAATTTAACTCACATTTTTTATGATTTCTGCTTGTAAAATGGTGATATCGTGATGCTTGTTGCTTTCTTCAAAACGGGCGCTAACGGTGACAAATTTGCCGATCTTTTGCCTATATTTTCATGAATACTGGACTAATCCTAAAGAAACTTTCAGCGAAGGGTAATTGTAGGTCGCTTTTCACATTGATGATGTCAGATTTTAAGGATATTGGCTAGTTTTTGAGATAATGACCGTCCGCGAAGTTTGGACACGCGCGAAGTTTGGACTCACTGCCATACTGCGCTTGCGGGATCTTGACCGCATCCCACTTTCTTGGCTTTCTGCTGTACAACATTGCATTGGCTCTGTGCACGTGCAGGCATAGCAGGTGAAGCTCGATATTTGACTCAAGTCAAATTTGTAAAAAATGAAAATTAGTATATCCCGTAGAATATGGTGAATGTCGGCCATCTTAACTTGCAGCACAATTTGCAATTGTAGAGTTTTAGGTTTTACCGTTAAAACGCTTAATTTCCATTTTGGGTTTTAGTATATATATATATATATATATATATATATATATACATATATATCTTAAATCTTTAAAAACATATTTGTTCTCATGTTAGATTATTTGGTTTAGGATAGGTATGTTGTAATGTTTTGTTAATCTTTCATTTAGTATTTATGTATTTTATTCTAAGTATACCTGTATTAGACTTAATTACCTCTTTTGTAAAGCGCATAGATATTCTGTAGAATGTTATGAGCTATATAAGCATCTACTATTATTATTATTATATATATATATATACACACACACACACACATCTATAACAGCTTTAGCAACTCATGTATTTAAAGAATTGTATTTGAATAGCCATGATCTCTTATGGTTTCTGTTAAATTTACAGATATGTACATTATGCGAACAAACCGCTAATCGATTTTTTTTCTTCTGATTTATGACATCTTTTAGAGCGCGACCAACCAATTCTGTACAAGTTCATCTTAAAACACCTCAACAATCCGTCCGGTGACAGCTCCAAGTACCTCAACTGGGTTAACAAGTCCGAGGGTCTCTTCCGATTCTATTCAGCCAAGAAGGACGAGTTTGCCGAGATGTGGGGACGATTCAAGGGCAAGAGGGAACACATGACGTACCAGAACATGGCGCGCGCACTGCGCAACTACACGCGCGGGAACCGCAAAATCATGACGAGCGTGCGCAAGAAGTTGCATTACAAATTCACACCGCATTTTATTCAATGAGGCAGAAGTGTGTTTCGAGGAGGTGGCTTGTCCATCCACTGTGAAAAGTAGACACATGTCTCTGCGCACAGTTCTGAATGCCGTTTTGCGGATCAAGCACGGAAAAGATTTAAGAAATATAAAAGATGTTTTACAGTTTCGATTGCATTGTGAAACAGAGAGAGAGAGAGAGAGAGAGAGAAGGGAATGAACGGAAAATATGTCAGGCAGACCGCGAAAAGCCAATGTTTGAGACAAGAATGAAATCATATATTTTCAGCATTGTGTATTTTATATTGCCTTTTGCAAAGGAGTTTTTTTATACCGTGCCAAAGAGATTTCTATGCATGATGTTTTCTAGAGTCTCAACTCTTTAATTTTTATGAAAAAGGGGAGGTTTGCTAACTCTACCCGTTAAAGAAGTCTCTTCTTCAGACCTGTAAATAATATCTAGTCATAAAGTGATCTAATTTTGCACAAAAGCGTGATTTATTTTCGGATCTCTTACGGTTTCTTTATACGGATTCAAACCGGAAGTGATATGTTGGTTCTGTAATATATAGGCCTACATTTCATAAGACAGCACAGCAAAAATGTGGTGTTAACCAGTGTAGTAGAGAAATTCACCGGTCATTTTACTTCGGTGTTAAATTTACAGTGTTGGTGTTATGGAATAATTTGAATGTGAATGTATTACACAAAATGGTCTATTCAACAATTTAATATTCAAAAGAATGTGACCCATCATTGAATTGTTTTTATCATTGAAGCTAAACAGCTTTTATTATAGTTTATTTCATTCGTACTCAGAAATTCAGCAAGTCTGGTAGTCCTTACAGAAACCATATTAGTCTATACATAATTATAAGGCACAAGTATAACTTTGGCTTGTAAAAAAACGTCATTAGGCTTGTATTTCAAATTGAAACTTTGTATTACATTTATTATGTATGTATAAACGTATTGCCCACATCAAATTTAACTCGCATCGAATATCATATTTTCGTAGGAAACCGTTCATGTAATCTTCCCGATTGGCCTCCGTACATTGAATATTACGAAAACGTCGTTTCGGGTTTCTCGTGTTTTCATACCATTTTTTTTCTTTTAGAGGTAATCTTCTCGACTGATTTTATTTTAGAATCAATTTAGTTCAATTTAATTATTTATTCCATTCCCATTCAAACATAGTAATATAAATCAGAACCAAATTTAATGATTGGCATTAAAGCATATAAAAAAAATGGAAACGAGTTGGTGTTCGCTTCACCACAAGGCTCTGCAGTAAACATGGTAACATTTTCATATTAAAAACATAGTCAGGTCTTTAGATCTTTCACTCTAAAAATGATGTGCTAATTTAGCTCTTAAAGAGCGTGTAGAGTGACTGCACTTCGGAGTGCTGATTTGTCTAGTGCACTATACACGCTCTTTAAGAGCTAATTAGCATTTCATTTTTTAGAGTGTACCAACTTGTCCTAAAATATTTACAACGTATGCTGTGCCTGATGATTTCCACTATTTCAACCATCTTTGTGAAGCTCTGTCTTTCGCTGCAATGCCGGCATATCACGTGACCGGTCTAAATTAATAATCATAATGTTATTGTTTCATGTATAGGCTCATGTCAGTGTATGAAGCCAGTTCAAATATTTACCTAATACATCGGAGAAACTGCACAATAACAAGGAAGGTATACTGTCAGCAAACTATATATGCATCGTGAAATTGGCATACAAGATACATGATAGAGCCTGCTCGAACATGAATATAGAATTATGTAGGCCTATTATAAATTTGACACGTAAGTCTTGCACGCTACATTTTTATGACCTTTGCTCGAAAATCTCGTGACGTTCGCTATGCTACCATGCACTGTACCACAAAATCAGAATTTGCCATCACAAAATTGACAATTTTATTCCAACTATCCTCAGACACGTCTGCACAATTATCCTTCCTGCAGTGGGCGAACGATATTATTTGCTGCTACCATGGCTACTGAGGCAATTCAATGTGGTATTAAAGAGAAATTCCAGTAGTTGCAGTTAACACTGATTTCATGAGAAAGTCTGTAAAACAAGGCTTATTGCCAGTATATCATCGAGGATCTAGATCTGGTACAGTTACATTAACTGGACTTTGTGAAATCTTGAAATCTACGCTGAAAAATGTTCACACCGAAAATCCCCAACACAGATAAGCGCACGTGGGACAATGTATAATTATTGCTTAGGGCGTCGGGCCCGACGCCCTACCCGAATCCCGTGCTTATTTGCTGATTTCTCAGCAATTACACAATTTCTTCCAGAATCCTTTGGCACATGCGTTTTATTTATACAAACAGACACTTTAGTGGTCATTTCATTGGATTCTGTACGAACTCATTTTGATATCGTTACCAAAACTAGCATTTACCTTTAAGTAGTCATGCTAACCAAAGTCGAACCCGACAGCGAAAAACAAGCCTCAGCGATGCAATGTCATTAATGAATTGTGACTTAAGATGCAGAAACCTTCGATCTCATTTTTTTATCGAAGTATTTAACTGTATTTTCTTTGAATATAACTAATCTAATTATACTACTCTTAAACATGTTCAAACTGTATATATTATGCTAGATACACGATCTCTAGTTGGTTTACAGTATACACGCAGATAAACTTCATAATGTACTTGAGGAAATTGAGAAGATTTATTTACAAGACGAATGTTGTTGCTGTGAGGAAAGAAGTATATCAGAATATTTTATGTTTATTTTTTCTTCTTGTTAAGTGTAAATACTGTTTTTTCTCGATTTGAAGTGCACTTAACATGCTTTACATGCTGCAATGTCAACAGATTTAAGTTTTACTCTTATTACGTTTAAAGTTCACTCACGGTTAACATGGTTAAATCAATATGCACTTCATATGCACTTTGATAGTCAAGAGTAAAGGGGCGAATGAAACAAGTGCAAAACGCATACACTGGAATAACGCCGGTGTTAATTTAGCACCAGCCTGGTTTCTGTAATGGAAAACACCAGAGAAGTATCGGAACACCCTTGATCCCGTTCAAAGAGAAATTCCAGTAGTTGCAGTAAACACTGATTTCATGAGAAAGTCTGTAAAACAAGGCTTAATTGTCAGTATATCATCGAGGATCTAGATCTGGTACAGTTACATAAGCTGAACTTTGTGAAATCTACGCTGAAAAATGTTCACACCATAGATCCCCAACACAGATAGGCGCACGTGGGGCAGTGTATAATCATTGCTTTGAATGTCGGGCCCGACGCTCTACCCGAATCCCGTGCTTTCCTGTGATTTCTCAGCAATTCCACAATTTCTTCCAGAATCCTTTGACACATAGGTTTTATTTATACAAACAGACACTTTGGTGGTCATTTCATTGGATTCTGTACGAACTCATTTTGATATCGTTACCAAAACTAGCATTTACCTTTAAAGACAAACCGATATCGGTTCAACACTCATACTCTGTAAGCATGCATGGGAAGAGTTGTTTAAATGCCTATCCGGTTTTAGCCTAACGCCAAACCGGTGTTATTTCCAACCCTCTCTCATGTTTTCCGATATACATGTAGATACTAGTCTGGTGCTAAATTAGCACCGGTGTTTTTGCAGTGTAGAACGTAAAATCATTAACAAATCAACGAGAGGAGCAATACATTTTTTGTGTGCAAAAATCACCTATTTTTGTGACAGGTTTGATGGAAATATTTGTATATAATTGTCATATCTACTCATTTTTAAAACATGCTGTAAATGTACATTGTCCGTGTTAAAATGGAGCTGGACTCTTGTAAGAGAATCAAAATACATTATTTTGTTTCAGTTAACACACAAATGTAAATAGTTTTCATTTCTATTTTTGATAAAGTACTATGTTGGATTTAAGATTTGTTTACGAACGAACTAGTAATATTCAGTAATCTATATGTTTCTATGTTTTCATGAAGTACTATGACTTGACTGTAGCTCTTTTGGAATTTATATTGATTGCATTTAATTTTGTACGATTCAATTTGATGAATGTTGTTATAGGAGAGGAAAATTAATGTAAATATTCATATTCATTATTTTGTGTCATTCGATTCAATATTAGTGTAATATTTTCAGAAATTACGCAGAGGGTGACTCATTAAAGAAAGACAACTGGTAGAGGTTATTATTATTATTATTATTTTACATATTTCGCAATTTAGTAAAATTGCATTCAAGGGCATTTTCTAACGCAACAAACTTTACTATTGAATAAAAAGATTTTTTAATGATATGTAAGTTGCTGTAAAATAACAAGACTATATGATATTTGAAAAAAAAAATTGTTTATATTCACGTATTTTTATATTTTATTGTTAATGGTCCCTCTTTGCAAGAAATTACCTATTTTTTGGCGATTTTCTTTTATAGAAAAATTATAATGGCCCTCTTCTAAATACCTTTTACATATCATTTCAAGGTGATAAATGTTAAAAGAAATTTCGTAGAAAAGTGGAAGGCGATGGCGATAATTACTGTTCTCAACCCTATTAGGTCATGCTTCTCATTCTTTGTACACTTGATTGTTTTGAATATGTCACAGACAAGGTGAAGCGAAAGCATTCCATGTATACTATACATTGACTAGGGTGCTAATATGGACATCAGTAGGTGTTAACATTGATACCAGTTGGTGTTAACATCGGACATCAGTAAGTGTTGACACGGACACCAGTAGGAGTAAACACTGATACATGTAGGTGTTAACGCTGACATCAGGTGTTAACACTGACATCAGTAGGTATCCCTTGAGAACCATGCCCTGTTTTGTTAAAATTACACCCTAGAGATTGAACATTACACCGCAGGGTGTTAGAGTGACAACAATATGTGTTGTTATAGTCCCGATACGTGTAGAGTTAACACCTGAGTAGAATGGCAGGTGCAGCTCTGTGTGTGCCCCACTTAGCACCTTCTTTTTTCAGTGTATACTCTATCTAATTGTTCTTTCAACTGATTTTGATCATGTTATTTTGAGCCCTACCCGTCCGCGAAACCTGTTCTACACTGTAAAAAATGTGGTGTTAAAACTGACACCAATTGGTGTTTATAGAGGACCACACCCTGAGGTGTTAAAATAACACCCTAGAGATTGAACATAACACCGAAGAGTGTAAATGTAACAACCACAGGTGTTATAACACCTATAGGTGTAAAACTAACACCATCAATTGAACACCGGTGTAAAATAATTGGTGTGGTCCTATATGTACACCGGTTAACACCACACTTTTTGCTGTGTATAGCCCTAAATACCCGTCCGCAAAACAGCCTTATCAAAACAATTCCTATTGCAAGGAATGGATATAGGATTAAAAAAAAGAATGTTTTGATTTTCTCGTAGTACTTTATACAGTACATCAAAAATCTAAACGATAGCATTTCATAGTTTCAGTCATAACATAGCATTCCATAGTTTTAGTCATCACATAGCATTACATAGTGTCTTATCGTCTTTATATCGTTGTTTTCTATCTTGTCATACAAGTGTGCCTTAAACCAAGGAGCTACTTGCTTAAACAGTAAAAACCCGTCCGATAAACTTGTTTCAAATACTGTTAAGAAAATAATGAACATGATGAATAAGGAATGGACAGCAAAGTTGTTAGCTACGTCCTCTATTCTGTTCTATTTTCATTTTTTTTCCTGTTTCTGTTTTTTGGTTGTTTTTGTTGCTTATCTAATTATAAAAATTAATTTAAAAGTGATTACGACATTGTTACAGTACTGAGAAAGTCGTTGGTTTGTAAATATTCTCGTTTTGTCACTGTTGACGGTTTACAGTAGATATTAGTATTGCGATTGTCACAGTAAACCTGAATAACAGTAGACACACTGCAATGACAATATTGGTAGCAATAAATAGAACATTATATTCATCTTTTGAGCATTGTTTGACAGTATCTACTTTCATTATTGATTGAAATCAGATGATAACTAATCGAGTATATAAGTTTAATCATGTTTTCATTTACAGTAAGCTATCGTATTAATTCAATTATAAACCAAACAAATCCTGTTAATGAGATGTTTCGACGACAGATTAAACGAGTTTATATATATATATATATAATAAATAAATAAATATATATATATATATATATATATATATATATATATATATATATATATATATATATATATATATATATTTGTATATATACATGTATGTTCCCGCATCCGTAGTTCCATGATTAACTATAATGACGTTATTTAATCATTGCTGTTATGTTCAGTACTGTAAAAATAAGTCTATTTCTACACCGAAAGCGGAAATTATAACAATTTATCGGATTTCCTTATTGTGTCGCATTATGTGTATTGAAGTCTGAATTTTGTGTTGTAAATAGAAAATAAATTGGATTCTTTTTATAAAACAAGAGTGTAAAAGAGGATAATTATTGTTGTTACTGTATTTCTAAGTATACATGTATTTCCGTTGCCAACTGGGACAACGGTAAGCCCATTCATGTTAGGTGAATACTGCCGTATTTTGGCAAAAGGAAGCAAGTTACAAATTTAAAGTATACTTTGTTGTGAATGAGGAATATGTGTCCGTCATTTACCTTGGCGTCAATTTGACATATTTTCGTCAATATCTTTCCATAGAACGATCATTTCTTCCCCAAATTTTGTCAGAACGTGCAACATAAAAAGGGTAATTCAGAACATAGCAATAACTCAAATATGACTGATGTGCAACTAGCTTCCTTTAGCCAAAGTTGGGCAGAATACAAGTTTGTCATTATAAGATGGATTGAAGACTTGAAGTTGGTTGAATATCTGATCAACTCATATGAATTTACAAAACAAGACAAAACGATTTTATTTAGAATTACTGATTTGTTGATTGGTCGGTTTGTATCGCTTCCAGTAACTCGCTGGTCCAGAACAGCTCCAGGCTGAGTTTTATTCATAAAGATATTATTATTTTTTTTACTGACATTTGCATAATTATGCTTCAAAATGGTTCTGCTATAAATTTGGCAAAAAAACCCCAAAAAACAAAAGGTCTGCGAATAAAAGAAACATAAGACATTTATAAAACTATGACATACATCATAAATTCATTATTTTCACTTAAAATGGTTAGCGATGGTATGAAGAATACTGACTCCACATATTAACATTCAATGAGCATGATGAGCTTCTTTGATAAATTAGAGCAAAAACTGGGGAGGCAGGATGAACACCCCCCCCCCCTCTTTTTTCCAGAACCGTGTAGAAAAATGTTTTAAAAACATAACGAACGTTCTTATTGTCAGGTTGTCATTGGTCAGTCTTTTCATGGACCTACTTCATCCATATATGATTCTCCCCACTTCAAAACAACCCGCGTCCCTCAAATATTGAAGTAATTGTGTCATGTTGGATTAGTTATCATGATCATCACCGACGAAACGCTCGAATTTTTGTGGGGTTTTCCCAGTTCGTTTCCCCTCACACCTGATCGCCCTTCTAGGTTTGCTACTGGCACGGCCAACATAACATTCATACGTTTACATTCACCCCCATAAATCATTGGTGCTCAAAAAGCCTAAGGCTGGAGTAAAAAATGGCCATTGTTCCGCCGTTCTTGACATATTTTGTGCTTTGAAAATGGTATGTTTTGTGATGTTGGAAGATTAACGATGCAATTGAAATAAGTGGATTGTGGTGAAAAAAACATGAAAAAGGGGAGAAATGCAGGGGAGTTATGATATTCCATGCATATTTAAAGGAAACCAAAACCTAAGAAGAGAAGCAATCTTATTGGAAAGAGTAAAATAAGAGGAACAATTTGAAAAAAAGTTTCATCAAAATCGGTTATCAAATAAGCAAGTTATGGACGATTAAAAAGTATTGTTGTTCTTAGTATGTGGATCCTCAAATTGGCAAACGTGCTTCAAAATGGCTGATTTTGTGGACAACTCTCCATTTGTTTTGTACACATATTTTCAGATTTCCCCTTTATTTTACATATTTCACATTATCTCCTGACCTTGACATACATGGTGTGGATAATATTTTCCCATGACATATGTTGTGCTCAGAAGGAGGCAAGATGCAATTTGAAAGATAATGAGGAAAATCTGAAAATTGTGTATAAAAAAGGGACAGTTGTCCACAAAATCAGCCATTTTGAAGCACGTTTGCCAAATTGAGGATGCCCATAGAAAGTAAAACAAGAGTTTTCAAACTCCCATAATTTGCTTATTTCATAGCCGATTTCGATGAAACTGTTTTTAATTGTTCCTCTTATTTTACTCTTTCCAATAAGATTACTTCTCTTCTTGGGTTTTGGTTTCCTTTAACGCCTGAATCGTCTATTATGACTGGTCTATGGGTAATTTTTCACTCCGTTAGGGTAATAAATGCCAACGATGGTAAAGAACAGTGCAAATTAAGTAATTTTTCAGAAGATTAATAGTGTGTATAAGAGAGTTAAAGAACAGTGCCGATTTAGAGATTTTTTTAGAAGATGAGGAGTGTGTGTATAAGAGAGACGAAGAGAGAAGGAAAGAGAGGGAGAGAGAAACATGGCGGGTGGGTAGAACGTTCAAGGTTGAACTGATGGTAGTCTGCAAGCATAGACTCAAACTTGATACTTTAAACAACACCGTGTCTAGATTGAAGACTAACTCTCATTTGACACTTGAATCATTCATTTCTGACTTGGAGTAACTACTGAAATTCAGAAATGATTATATTCATCCTTAAAGTGGGGGTACATGGAAAGAGTCGAGGAAAGATAAGAAACACAATTTAAATTCAATTTCGAAATTTTGGCTTGCCATAATCTTTGCACAGAGACAGACGATAGTTACTAATATCAGGGGAGTGTTTCCTTAACATTGTTTATCCTTCAAGTTGTCAAAACTGACAATTTTCTTTGATTCTGATTGGCTCAGAAGCACTATTACTAGGGTAACTGTCGATTTTTTGGGGGGGACTTTTCGCATCAAGTCCTTTCATGACACCCCCCCCCTGGACATTAGAATACGGGTAAATTTACATTCTATGTAATAATGATAATAATAACGTACATTTATATAGTCATGATAGTTGCACTGTTATGAAAACTGTAAAAAAAAATATTACGGGCAGTTGGGACTCCCAAACGGTACGATGGGCTGCAAAAAGAAATGGACAACTGCAAAAAAAAACCCACACCATTTTAACATGCATTTAGCATGAAAATCGCCGATAGATGCACTGCAATCAACGTAAAAACACGATAGTTTACTATATTAAGATTATTATATTTTATATTTTTTTTACATTTAACTTGCAATTCTATGTTACATATCATTGAATAAAGACGATTGCGTTGTTATACGTCCATGGTTTGTTAAATCATTGTGCCGCCTCTATTTTTAAAAAGGTAAACATCCTGTAAATTAACGATTTTTCTTTGTAAAATTACTAGTATTTTGAACAGTGAAGATTTATTTGTTTAAAATTTTCTAAATATAGCTATTGGGCAACAGGGGATGACAATGGGACCTGCTTTTATGTTGGATCATGATTCATCGCAAATCATCCGAAAATTGTTGTGATTTACACAATATTTGTTGATACGTTTACAGAGCAAAGGTTAACCATCCACGTGTTACGCCAGAGAGAACAATAATAGGAATACACACAAAGCAGTTTGTTTGCTTTTGTTATAGACCCACTGCCTTTGAATTTCTGTCATTTCAAATACAAATTGCACGATGGGCAGAAAAATAAATTGTTAATTGGATGCAGTGAGATACTAAAAAATATATGAAGAGAACTAACACTCTTAATTGGTTGGGCAAAAAGGGCCAAATTTTTAACCTTCGTTTTCTTGCTCCTCTCCTTCTTAATGTTCTTATTCATTATTTATTATTATTACCATTATTATTATCGATTTATATAATTCATTAAGAAAATCCCTCAGCCAACCTCCCGTTCCCTGGCGCTAGCAGGATATCGTGGATTTCGCTTTTGAATACTCTCCCGACAGCGACTCAAAGCCATTGAATTGCAGTTCAATAGTTATTACACACTGGTCTGAATATTGCATAATCAGCTGGTCTCACGGGCCTAATCACTAGTGGCAGGCCCTAGATATTCATTCGGGGCCAACCCCATTGCTATTTTTTTTATTTTGATATGGCTGATTGACAAAGTGTATGCATATGATTGTCCATCTAACACTGATTCTATTTTTGGTAATTACTGAACTTCCTTTTCCCTAATTGGGAAGAAACATCACCAATTTTGGACTATATTTTGACTGGCGGAAGGATTAGGGCTATTTTGCTGTTTGAGTTGATGAATCTGCTCCCCCCGACGGTGTCTTCAAACACGCCAATTTATTTTTAAAATGAGCCGGTCGAGGGACCCTTTTCTGGTCAGATATGGATTGCCAGATATAAATCCTATCCACTGGTAGTAAACATTCGACCCCCGAATTTCATCCTTATTTTTAATGAATTTTTTAAAGTGCCAATTTAACACATGAGTCTATGGGGAATGAATTAGGCTTGTGAGACCAGCTTACACCCTCTGTCACGTGGTGAAGGAACTTGAAGAGAGAGGGCGCTCGACTTGAAAAAAGGGTACGGCCTTCAGAGCTATAAGATGGATTGGGCATGTACAGTAATTGTTTCTGTGAATCTATTTAGTTATGCGCTGCCCTAATCTCCGTCTATCCAAAGATCCATTTTTGCTTGCTGCCATTCCAAAGACTCGTATGAAGACTGATGATAGCAAATAAAGAATGAACATCCGCTCTATGACATCAAATCATCAAACTCCGCAGATTTATTCAAAAAGGTATTTTTCTCTAGCCTGATTAGTCCTTTCTATGTTATCCATGTCTATTTTTGTAGCCAAATTGGTGATTATTATTTATTATTACTACCATTAATGACTAATTATTATGCTTATTGGTAGATAACTCTCTGAAAATGAGAAAAATCATGACAGAGATTATACTAAATTCTGATTATTATCATCATCATTATTACTATTATTAGCAGCAGCATTATCATCATCATCTTCCTATTTAGTATTCTTTATCGTCATCATCATTATTGTTATCGTTATCATCATTTTTAGTATCACCATCATCATTCTACTTATTATTATCATAATCATCATTAGTATCATATATTAGTGGTGGCAGTAGCAGGTAGTAGTATGAAACTGCCAGGTTCCTGAATCAAATGTATTGTCTGTAAATTATGTCATGATATATTCATCATCCTATTAGATGGCTCGAAATGAACTCAGTATTGATTAAATTCATTACTTAACAAAACTAAAAAAATAAAATAAAAAAATAACCCTTCGCCCGATAAGGGACTTGAACCCTTGACCCTCAGATTAAAAGTCTGATGCTCTACCGACTGAGCTAACCGGGCTTCGGTGAACAATTTTTGGGATTTTAACGATTATATCATTATTGCCATAAGATGGCGCTATTCCAGAAAGGCGAGATCTCAAGATTGATCTGCAGAGTACAGGTCAGTGGATCTCGACAAATTCACTCTCTAAATGATTTCTACTATTGGAGTACATTTTGGTAAAGCAATAGGCCTATTTAATTAGTGATATCTTTATGAATTCTTTATTTAAAAATATCAGCTCGTGTATCGCGACCTTATCTAAGGGGAAGATCACCGTGACAAAAATTTCATAGTAAAAATAGAATTAAAGTACAAAAAAAGTTTAGAGAAAATCCATCAAAAAATAAAAATAAAAAAATAACTAGAATTCAATTATTTGAATTTATGACGTCAGATGCGAGCATCTTTCCGAGCTATCGTATGTCCATTAATAAACAATAGAATACATTGTTGACCCATTAGTATACATATTCAACCTTTCTTTAAGTAATGGCGTAGGGCCTGACAGTATGAAAATATCAAAGATAATACCAGTGCACAAAAAAGGAGAAAAGATTAATGTATGTAACTATAGACCAATAGCCTTATTACCTACTTTGTCTAAAGTTATGGAAAGGGTGATCTACACAAGATTATTAAATTTTTTGACTAAAAATAATATAATTTCCGATTTTCAATTTGGATTTCGCCAAAAAACACAGTACATCTCATGCCACTCTCTCATTTACTGACAAAATCACAAAAGCTATTGACAACTTTGAACATACAGTAGGTGTTTTTCTGGACGTCTCCAAGGCCTCTGACACTATAAATCATGAGATACTGCTCTACAAACTTGAAAATTATGGAGTTCGTGGGAAGGCCTTGGAGTGGTCCAGGAACTACCTCGTAAATCGCAAACAATTCGTAAGCATAAATGAACAAAATTCTTCTCTACAAAATGTTAACTGGGGTGTTCCCCAAGGCAGCCTCCTGGGCCCTCTTTTATTTATAATCTATATAAATGACATCCAGAACTCCTCTGAAATATTATATTATGTCCTTCTTGCAGATGATTCAAATGTACTCTACTCTCATCCTAACCCCGATATTTTAATTAATGTACTGAACACTGAACTGGATAAATTGGTACAATGGATTAGGGCTAACAAATTGTCACTTAATGTTAAAAAAACGAAATGCATGTTTTTTTAGCAATTCTTTAGAACAATTGCCATTCAATATCAAATTAGATAATGTAGACATTAAAGTTGTTACTACAACACAATTTTTAGGCCTCATAATAGACAACAAATTATCTTGGAAATCGCATATTGACTCTATATGTCGTACAATTTCACGCAATATTGGTGTTATCAACAAAGTTAAGTTTTTTCTTCCAACTTCCTCCCTAAAAATGCTTTATTCAACATTAATTTTACCATATCTAAATTATGGAGCAATTGTTTGGGGAAACACACACTCAACCTACCTAGATAGAATATTGCTTTTACAAAAGAAGGCATTGCGTGTTATTTTCAACTTGTCCTGGAGATCTCACACAGATGAGTTGTTTTTAAACAATAACTTTTAAAAATAAAAACACTGTACCAATATAATTTAGGTCAATTCATGTATCAGTCAAACAATAATATGTTACCACCCATATTTAATTCTTCATTTAACAAAAACAAAACCCTTCACAAATATCCCACACGTCAATCCGATGAATTTTATTTACCACTACCCCGGACCATCCTTGCAAAATCAATTTTTACTTTTGAAGGCCCTAGACTCTGGGGAACTATTAATAGTAACATCAAAGAATCTCCAAGCCTTAAAGGGGAAGTTCACCCTGATAAAAACTTTGTTGTAAAAATAGTAAATCCGTTAAAGAATAAGAAAGTTATTAGAGTTCAAAGTTTTGGATTTGTGACGTCATTAACGAGCAGCTGCCCCATGTGTTATGTAATATAAAATGCATAGATTTCAAATTTTTTATGGTTCCTGATGACTTAATTATGTTTTATATTCATGATCAGGTGTGAAATGATTTGTCTATTGATATACAAAAGGTACAGTGAAAACCATTTTGAATTTTCTGAGAAAATGACATTTCATTGTTTTTTTACCATTCGCTATGTAGGAATGATGCTCGCATATGACGTCACAAATCAAATAATTGAAATTCTAATAACTTTTTAATTATTTCATGAATTTTTCTCAAACCTTCGTCAATATTTTTTATTATTTTTTCTGCTATTTTTACAATAAACTTTTTGTCAGGGTGAACTTCCCCTTTAATTCGTTCAAATATAAGTTCAAAAAATTTCTTCAAGATAGCCATTGAATGTAACTCTTCATCACTCAAACTCTTGTATTTTTTAATCAAACATGTTTATCATGTCACGTACACTTTTACATCTCTTTCGTTTCCCTGTTGATCGGCGAGGTCCGTCTGTGAGTGCTGGGGCTGGATTCTGGAGACCTTTAATCTCTCTTTTTCTTATTTCCTTTTCTATTTTTATTTCCCATTTTTCCTTTTAATTCAACTGGTTATGCTCAAGTTGTTATTTTATTTTTTATATGCTAAACAACTGCAAGAATATTTATTAGGAGGCTGCACTCTACAAGCTCTGCTTTTTAGCAGCCTCCTCCATTTCCAACCTGATTTCATGGAGCTATTCTGATTTGTAATAATCTTGAATATAATTTTCTGTACAGGAATATTTGAAATATGTTTTGTTATTTATAAATGTCAACATGTACAGAAGAAACTGTAATTGTTGAAAATGGAAATAAACGAATGAAAATGAAACTCAAGGTACAGTAAACGCCGTTTCAGTTTTTTGAGAAATTTCTTTGACAATATAAAAGTAAGTCATCACGATCCATTAAAAATCAAAATTAAATGCAGTTTAAATTACATGAGACAGCGGCTCGTTGTGATGTCACAAATCCAAAATTAAAATTATAAAACTTTTTCATAATCTTTAATGGACTTTTCTTAAGCCTTCACCAATATTTTTTTATTATATCTTTTCTGCAATTTTTACAAGAAACCTTTCTTCAGGGTGAGCTCCCCCTTTGAATGTTTAGTTAAATTACAGAAATATATGTAAAATGCCCAATTCTTACATCGTTATCTCGAAAAATTTCAGCTCGCACTTTATTCTCGTATGCATATCCTCTTCACGATTTCCCTGTAAAAAAGAAAGTATTTGAATCTTTTCTTTTCGGGTAAGTGCAGGCCGAAGATATAACATTTTGTGAATAAAACTTTAAGATCTTCGTCTGAACATCAACAATTATCAGCTCGCGCCTCGCGCTCGTATTATTTTTATCAGTGAGCTACCTTTCCTCTTCGTAAGCATAATTGGGGTGATACCATCTCTATGGTGGATCAATAAAATAATTGTTTTTATTCATTTTCAATGCCTATTCTCTCAAATGCACACCTACTTATTAGGAAAAGTATTGGCGTTGTAAAAAGATGAACTGTTATGAGGCTCGCATGGCATGATGGGAAGAGTACACAGCAAAAACTGTGGTGTTCACCTGTGTACATAGAGGACCTCACCAGTTACTTTACACCGGTGTTAAATTGGTGGTGTTAGTTTTACACCTATAGGTGTTATTACAACACCTATGGTTGTTAGATTTACACTCTTTGGTGTTATGTTCAATCTTTAGGGTGTAATTTTAACACCTCAGGGTGTGGTCCTCTATTAACACCAATATTGGTGTCAGTTTTAACACCACAGTTTTTACAGTGTAGCAGTACATAACATGAGTGAAGTAGCGAAGAGCGTAGGCAGGGGGGAAATGCATATGCACCCTCCCGCTCAAGGCAGAGGAGTACCCCTTCTTCTCCTTTCAACAGCTGATTTTCCAGACTTTATTTCCAGTACCCCCAAGATGTGCAGCCAATACTACTTTCCAACTCCCTAGGGCCGTTTTCATGCTGAGGGCGAAGTGGAGTTAACTCTGGATTGAGTTGATACGCTTGTACTGCGGACCTATAACCCCCTTTCAAACTGGCAATCTCCGCAGCGGTGTATCCGCAGACGTTTCCATGGTTCCCAAGCGAGTTGTGTGGCGCGTACATAGAGATATAAACCCCTCAAAAAAAGTCTAGAAATCTGAGTTTGGTCATTAATTTCTCACAGCTTCCAATTTAACACAATGCATATTTGATATCATTCAAAAAATCATTTCATTTTCTTTGAAGGTATTGTTTAACTTTGTGAGCAGCCGATTTAAAAGATTCCCAAAGCAAGATTAAACATGTAGTGCATGTATGAGAACTAATAAACCCTGAAAACAACCATTATTGAGAATGAAAAGCTAAAACTACAAGGCAAACCCCGATTTTGTAAATAGGCGTCTTATAGACGCATAAATAGTACACATAAGTGCATGGGATGAAATTAAGATGGTGTTTCCGGTCACTTTATAATTATTTCAATTTTTGAAGCACTAAATAATTATTTTCGAACGCAATTTTTTCTAGGCTTCATTTTTTAACATATCCTAGACACAGGTGACAAGTGTGACCTTCTATAGCTCAGATTTTTTAGAAGTCAAACCAATGTTAACCAATCACTTTAAATGATACCATGCTCGTTATGATCACGCCCTAACGAAAAGAGCAGGATTCAAAAGTGTTGGATAAGATCTGAATTTAAAAGCTGCAAAACGAGCAGAAATAGTCATGAAGGGTCAATACAGAATATGATTCTTTAGTCTGTGTCAATAGAGAGGAAATTCATTAAAATCAAACCCCCGCTTTTTCATTTTTTATGTTTTGTTGTGATTTATGTAGTGATGGTTCTGTTTAATGGTTTGAGTAGTGGTTTGAAATACCCATGTGTTTGCTTGCCGGCAGAGATGTGCTTGATTCCATGTTAATGTTGATGTTAAGGTGCATAAAAACAAAAGAAACGGCTGAGAAACTCGCTCAGTGATCATCAAAATTATCGATTTTGAGCTAAGATTTCCTGATTTTACAAAGACAATTTTACATTGATGTACCAGATCTAGATGTATGGGAATATTTTGACAATTTAACCGACTTATTCATGAAATATTGTTTGCTGCAACTACTGTCTTTTAATTTTAAGCGTAGGAAACAAGACAAGGGAACGAAAAAGAAAGAAAATAAGATTCTCTTTATGGTACAGATGAAATATACGGACATCGTCTTAGTATAGTATTTATTTTTAGGATCAAGAATACATTAAAAAAGACAAATACATTTATATATTAGAGTGAGAGAAACAACAAAATATAATCGGCTGGATAACCCATATTCAGCTGTGACAGGCACGACACTGCTGGTCTTCACTATTCTTTGCTAGACAAAACAAGAAGTTTATAAAAACGATAAGGGTGGGAAAACAAATGAATTAAATGTGATTTTATTTGTTATAGTCCTACTTGAAAATATTCGTGTGATTCTTTGTTCATGATCAAAGGAAGAATATAAAGGAGAAAATAACTATATAAGCAGTATGGGAAAACCACAGAGCCACACATTGTGTTCATACCATGTGATATGTGAAAGTATTTCTCATACCACTGGCGTTCTGTGGGTCAAGGCAAGGGAGAGGGGGGGGGGGGCACTAGCAAGAAGTTTGGTTACTTACTTGACGCGTAAAGCACTCTCAATTGTCAGGTAAACTGTCATTATAGAGACATATTAAGGACTGTGCCATTTAACGGATGTGTATCTCACTGATTAGATATTGTGAGCGCAAAGCACAAGCTGAACATTTTGGATATTGAGACCTACTAAACAGACATTATGAGGATTTTTTAAAGGATTTCATGAAGATTAAACATATCTCACTAAAGTCATCTAATGGGAGCGTCTAGTGCTTGCTCATTTTGTTGGAATTACCCCTAAACATATGAAGCATTGTTTTTGTAGTCATTGTAATCAGGTACATGATTCGTATCCCATTAATCAAATATTGCGAGCGCGAAGCGCGAGCTGAAAAGTTTTGAAATTCAGAACATAAAAAGGGGACAGGTTAAGGACTGTTTTAGGCATTAATGAAGAGCAGTCATATCTCACCAATCCACAAATGCAGGAACTAGAAATATTTTATATTCAGATCTGAAATGGGGCAATCACTTTAAGTCATGAAAAAGAAGCACAACGTCGCTACATAAAACAATAACTCGAAGTTCGAGGAAATATATTTTGTGCATATTGTCTTAAAAGCGGAATATTTTAGTACAACAAGATTATACATCTCACCAAACAGACCATGCGAGCTCCAGGAATGGTACACACAACAGCTGTATGTTTCATAGAGTTTTGAAAACAAATTATGTAATATGAAAAAGTATATATGAAAAATAACATACAATATTAGATAGCCAAGACAGACAGCCAAGTGCGATTGGTCCATAGCGCGTCACGTGATATGATCGAAATCAATGTATTTTCCCAGCCGGTCCACCTTCGATGAATATATTGACCAACCGGTCCATGAATATATTTTTCTACGTGCATGGCGCCCTCTTGTGGATTAGATGTTACCATACATTATCGGCCTGCCTTGGGTCCTGGACCTGGACTGGACCCGAACTTAGATTTAGATCTGGGGCTAGGCCTAAACAAAGTTGATTTGATTATAAAAGGGTCACTGCGTTAGACTAACGTTACTTAGATAGATCAAGATCTAACGTTAGATCTATACCAGTTCAATCAATCACTGTGAATATCATGAACAACAGACTGCACGTATCGTTAGGCCTAACTTTATCTTCATTATTAGAGGCTATCTAATATAACAGATATTGACTGATGGGATGAGAAAAAAAATTCTTTGGACCGCCTAAAGGATTAATATTTTCCCTCGTGATCATATTTTCCCTCAGCGCTGTGCGCTTCGGGAAAATATAACCCCTCGGGAAAATACAAATCCGGCGGTCCAAAGAATGTTTATATTACACACCCCATCAGTCAATATCTGTACAATATTTGTGTTTCTTCCCCCATTACGTTTACCTTTCTTTCTCCCTCTTTCTCCTTCCCCTTTTTATTTTTTGGCCAGCCGATAGGGGGGGGGGGGGGACGCGGCCCTCATGCTCCCCATAGTTACGACATCGACTTATACTGCTAAAATGCCCAAATTTAACAATGTGGAGGTGTCTTCACATTGTAGTCCACTCTGTTAGAGACTTCTGACAAAGTAAGTATTAAGCGCTATATAAGCAAGTATAATTATTATTAGTGGTTGTTTACAAACATATGCATGGCGGAACTACAGAGTTTTTGAGATTGGATAGCAATCATTTCAATTGTATTAATAAAGAAAAAAAATAAGACAAGATTTTTTTCGGTTTCGGTGTTGAGTTTGTGAAAACATATAACTTCCTTGAACGATAGAGATGTTGGAAATAATGTTCAAAGAAATGGGAAAAACATGCTCTCGAGATTCGAGGTATACTGGTAAATACTTGGTAATTAGCACATGTTTTGCTTGAAATGTCCTTATTTTGGTGAAACTGCTTTTAGCATTCTGTGTTCGTCGATAACAGAAAATTCAATTTTGAGCAAACTTAATGCTTGTATTTTCATATAATTTTTTGTCAGTGTATCTAGAGTAAAAACAATCTACCAAGCCCAGTCAGCATATGAATAATGTTACAAAATGAATGGCCAAGAAAGTTGTCAGTTGTACTATTACCAATGTCCAATAAAATATTGTAAAAAGACCACAGGCGTAGCGGTGACTGGATCATGCCTTCTCAGAACACTGTCATACATTATACTTTCGCTTCTAAATTTGTAGTTGGGCAATGAAAATTTAAGTATAATCTTGGATAACTCATAGGCCTACTTACCTTGTAATTATACCGATAGAAGGTACTACTTTTGTTTGTTCATATTTCTGAAATAATTGGGAAGTTATGAATGATTTGTGCAATTTATGAAATTCATGCATTCAAATTGCATGTCCAGTTGGGTTTCGCCTAAATAATCTAGCCTTAAGGTGACCAATGGCCTAACTAAGGGGGGGGGGCAAGTATCCCCACCCCATTCAGCTGGTCAAAAACGGGGGAAAGGAGAAAGAAAGAAAGAGAAACGTAGTGGGGCAAGAAAATTTTTACCATCATCATATTATACAGATATTGACTGATGGGGTGTGTAATGTAAACATTTTTTGGACCGCCGGATTTATATTCTGCCGAAGTGCGCAGCGCTGAGGGAAAATATGATCACGAGGGAAAATATTCATCCTTTAGGCGGTCCAAAGAATTTTATTTACGTCATCCAATCAGTCAATATCTGTTATATTACATTGCCTTTAATGATGAAGATAAAGTTAGTCCTAACTTATACCTGGGTCACATTTGTTCTACGCGGCCGTACTGTTAGTTGAAAACAGCCGTTTTGTTCATTATCATACAAACTACCTATATGTAGCTCGTACATAAAATGTTAAAGCGGCTGTTTTCGACTCGCCGTACAACCGCCGTAGAGCAAATGTGACCAAGGTATTAGCCTTAACGATGCCTGTAGCCTTTTTGTTTATGATGAACTGGTATAGATCAAGGTCTAGATCTAAGTAACGTTAGTCTGCTACTCTAACGCAATGAATGACCCTTTTCTAATCAAATCAACTTTGTTTCGGCCTAGGCCTAGATCTAAATTGTAGTCCAGTCCAGATTCACGATCTAAAAGACCCGCGGCCAAGGCAGTGCGAAAAGGCATGTTACTGTTAAGCCAATGATCAGGTGCAGATTCCGATCTAAGCCTAATTGGCTATGAGATGAAATTATAACATGATCTAACACTTACTTAGGTCTAGAAGTCTAACGTTAGATCTAGATTATATTGCGGCTGTAGGCCTATAGATCTACTCTTGGTTGCCCAGGACCAAATCTAACTAGATCCGATGACTCGTTAGCACGATTGAGACCTAGTCGTTATCAAGACTTTAATAACAAAGACATTAATAACAAAGTCAGACTTCTCTAACGTTTAGACTCTAGCCTATAAACGTTAGATCTAACGTTAGGCCTAACACGTTAAAAAGTTAGACCTAACGTTAAGTTATAACGTTAGACCCAATCTATAGGCCTAAACATAGATCTAAATACCCAATTTTATCGTCCAAACGCTGATCCTAATTCCTCATCAGACGTCACCACAAATCTTGGACATGAATGTTTGATCCTAAAAGTTAGGCCAAATCATAAAAGTTCTAAAACTGCTAAAAACGTTGGCTCCACTCACCAATACCGGTACAAAGATCTATTAAGAAATCGTCAAATTTATCTCTAGAATTACAGAATAACAGTTATTCCTGTTTAACTTTACACAATTAAGTTAGGCTCCATTTTAGTCATTGAAGAAGGCCTAACGTTAAACCTAACTCGTAGGCTCCTATTTGTCTTCGTCGGACTCACTTAAATTTCGCGGCCCGGTTTGGAAAAATTGATTGATACCGAGTGATGATCGATTACAAGTGATTGCTACTTTAGTCCCACATATTTTATTTCCATGTAGTTCGTAAGATCTAATCCATAGAAAAATGTATTTATGGACCGGTTGGTCAATATATCTATTCATCGAAGGTGTACCGGATGGAAAATACATTGATTTCGATCGTATCAAGTTTCTGTTTCTATTGTGGTAACTCCCGTAGGAACTCGGCAGGACAGCATTTTTTGCTGGTAAACGCCAAGCTGGTATATAACCAATTACCTTGGAAACATTTTACGTCTAGGTTAACAGCTATATTGGCTGACATAATAGACGACAGATATCACTCTTGGGCCTTTTTATCAAAGTGGAGACAATGGCAGAGTTGGGATTCGAACTCACAACCTTGCGATTATGAGTCCAATGCTCAAACCACTGGACCACACGACCCGTGTGGTCCAGTTAAGTGACGCGCTATGGACCAATCGTGCCAATCTATCTGTCTTAGCTATCTAATATTATGCTTCATATCCCTCATATGCATATTCATGAGTATTCTAAATAAACGATTGGTCAAGTCGTGATCATGTGACAAATCATCATTTCAATACGAAAACACATTGCTGCAATTAGCTCCGTATATTTTCTTGTATCTCCGTATATTTTTCAAAATACTTTCATGGGCAGAACTGCATGCGCATGCTCATGCTCGATATTTTCTCTCAACTTTGAATTTCGCATGCTCCCTGACTTGACCCAGGTAGCGATCATCCACAAAAAGTACCAACTTAAAAAGTTCTCGCCCAAATTACAATACGGATAATCTGAAAAACTGCAGAAAAACTAATTCCGACGGCCATTCATACAGGATCCTTTAATGTGGAATAAGCATACCTAACAAGGTGAGTCAAGATCCGATAATGATATTTAGGGCATACATTTTAACTTCGCGTATTTATTTTGAGTGTCACTGCAGCAACGGCCACCACAGTGCAGCTGACATCTCATTAAGTACAGCCGGGTAGAAGCCACGCGCAGCCTACCCATGAACTGTCTAGCATTGCAGTAGCAATCAGCTTGATAGGCCTACCCTGTCTACCAGTAGGACTAGGTCCGGCAACGTTAGATTGGACGAGATTGGTTGAAAACCAGCAAGGACTAGGTCTACCAAGTTAAAGAGAGATGTGAAACAATATATCAGGCGTTTCTTTCGAAAGCATAGTAGTCCAGGATAGGCCCCATAGAAACTTGACCAAACCTTGTTTTTTTATATATGCAATATTTTTTGATGGTTTCTTGTCAATTCGAGGGTGCTGATTACGAATCTGGATGATGCCACTCGTGTAACCTTGAGCATTTTCCGCAAATTGGCAAAATCCAATATGGCCGCCAAAATATGCAAATTACCCATGAAAATCCTAAAATTGTCCACACATTGGCTATGAAATGCATGAAATTGTGTGGCAGGAGTGAAATACTCCCTGAAAAATAATTTTTGACAAAATATTTATTTTCCTGATATTCAAAATGGCCGCCATAGGCCCTTGTATACTCTATTATGTACAATATGAATAGGGAAAACTAATTTTCACAAAAATTAGCACTAAACCGCACAAAATCGCGATGTATGAACAAAGTAATATATGCAAATCATCATTAATAACGAGATATATCATTTATTATGTCACATAATAGGAACATCTTTGTATTTTGATATGTATAATCGCCGCCACTGGCCCAAACAATATTGCGTACAATGGCAATGGAGGCCAAAAAATCACTAGAGTGATCACTAAAATGCATATTATTAAGATTAAACGAGTGAAATACTGACTAAAAACACAATTGTTAACGAAATATATTATTAATATGCCATGTATGTGATGAAAGTTTCATTTTGATATTCAAAATGGCTGCCAAAGGCCATAAAAGTATTATGCACAATGAGAAAGAGGAGCAAAGAAATCACAAGAGAGATCATAATAATGCATATATATGTGATGAATTAATGGGATACTGTCTAAACACATATTTTCTAACGAAATATATCATTCAGGTTTCAAGTTTGTGTTAAATACTTTATTTTGACTTTCAAAATGGCCGCCATAGACATTAACAGTATTGTGTACAATGCAAAGTGGGAAACCATTATTCACAGGATTGAGCACCACAATTGCACGTAATATTTTCCGCCCATTGGCTATGAAATGCACGAAATCGTGTGGCAGGAATGAAATACTCTCTGAAAGTATAATTTTTGACAAAATATTTATTTTCCTGATATTCAAAATGGCCGCCATAGGCCCTTGTATACTTTCATATGTACAATATGAATAGGGAAAACTAATTTTCCCAAAAATTAGCACTAAACCGCACAAAATCGCGATGTATGAACAAAGTAATATATTCAAATCATCATTAATAACGAGATATATCATTTATTATGTCACATATGGGGACATTACTTTATTTTGATATCTAAAATAGCCGCCACTGGCCCAAGGAGTATTATGTACAATGGCAATGGCCGGGGCCAAAAAAATGACAAGAGTGAGCACTAAAATGCATATTATTAAGATAAACGAGTGGAATACTGACTAAAAACATCATTGTTCATATGCCATTTAAGTGATAAATGCTGTATTTTGACATTCAACATGTTCAAAATGGCCGCCATAGGCCCTATATTTATCATGCACAATGCGAATGGAGAAACAAATTTTCACAAGAGTGAGAATCATAAAATGCATATAACTGTGATATACGAGTAAAAATATTGTCTTAAACATGATTTCTAACTAAATACATCACGTATTGGTCGTGGAGGTAATAAATGCTGTACTTTGAAATCCAAAATGGCTGCCATAGGTCCTGTACACTGTAACATGGGACATATAATTTTGACAGAATTTGGTTTTACTTGACTCTAAATATTGCATATACATGTAATTGTGATGTAAGGGTTAAATATTGTCTGAAACCATGGTTTCTAACGAGATATATCATAATGTTGTGTAATTAAGGTGATAAATGCTGCATTTTAAAATTGAAAATGGCCACCACAGGCCCTTATCGTATAATATACAATTTGAGTGGAGTGAATAATGTTCACGAAAAGGGCATATGGCAGCCATTTTGAATGTTGAAATACAGTATTTATCACCTAAATTACACAAGATATGATATAAATTTGTTATAAATCATGTTTTCAGACAATATTTCACTCATACATCACCATTTGGCCAAGCAAAGCCAAATTCTGTTGAAATAATTTGTTCCCATTCACATTGTGCATAATACCATAAGGGCCTGCGGCGGCCATTTTGACTTTCCAATAACAGTATTTATCGCCTAACTGGCAGAATAAATGATATATCTTAATAGAAATTATGCTTTCAGACAATATTCTACTCATAGATCACTATTACGTGCATTTATGGTGCTCACTCCTGTGAATATTGGTTTCCCACTTTGCATTGTACATAATACTGTTAATGTCTATGGCGGCCATTTTGAAAGTCAAAATACAGCATTTAACACAAACTTGAAACCTGAATGATATATTTCGTTAGAAAATATGTTTTTAGACAGTATCCCATTAATTTATCCCATACATATGCATTATAGTGCTCTCTCTTGTGATTTCTTTGCTCCTGTTTCTCATTGTGCATAATACTTTTAGGGCCTTTGGCAGCCATTTTGAACATCAAAATGAAACTTTCATCACATACATGGCATATTGATAATATATTTCCTTAACAGTTATGATTTTAGTCAGTATTCCATTCGTTTAATCTTGATAAGATGCATTTTAGTGATCACTCTTGTGAATTTTTTGGCCCCCATTGCCATTGTACGCAATACTGTTGGGCCTGTGGCGGCTATTTTAGATATCAAAATACATAAATGTTCCCATATATGACATAATAAATGATATATCTCGTTAGCAATGATGATTTGCATATATTACTTCATTCATACATCGCGATTTTTTGCAGTTAAGTGCTCATTTTGTGAAAACTAGTTTTCCCTATTCATATTGTACATAATAGAGTATACAAGGGCCTATGGCGGCCATTTTGAATATCAGGAAAATAAATATTTTGTCAAAAATTATTTTTTCAGGGAGTATTTCACTCCTGCCACACAATTTCATGCATTTCATAGCCAATGTGTGGACAATTTTAGGATTTTCATGGGTAATTTGCATATTTTGGCGGCCATGTTGGATTTTGCCAATTTGCGGAAAATGCTCAAGGTTACACGAGTGGCATCATTCAGATTCGTAATCAGCACCCTCGAATTGACAAGAAACCATCAAAAAATATTGTATATATAAAAAAACAAGGTTATGCCTCTTCTATCCTGGACTATAGTGGGGATTATTAATCCTCGGTTGGCCTGTTAATATAACTATTTTTCCCTCGCTGCTTCGCCTCTCGGGGAAAAAAGTAATTGCCAGTCGAACCTCGAATGAATAATTCCCTCTATACTTTCTCAAAGCCTGATATATTTGTATAATATTACTTATATATATTATCTTTTATAATAATATACTCTATCACAAAGGATATATATTTTTTATAATCCTATGAAACATAATTCGCTTAGGGCCTATGTCGTCGTCACTCTTGGTGCTCGCATTGTCTGGTATATAATCATTTGTTACTAAAACATCCTGTTTTCAACAGTTCAAGAAAATGTACACCTTGTATTTCGAGCTTTATTATTCTTTGTAGTGACATATGCTTCTTTTTTCATGACTTTTTAAAGTGATAGCTCCATTTCAAGGTCTGAATTAAAAATCAGAAAGCGCTTGGCGCTCGCATTAGATGACTATATTGGGATAATACAGTTCAGTTGCAAAAGGGGTTAGATTTATTTTTCATCAAATTAGATTTTTTTGTTTCAATGTATAGATCATCATCTATAACATGATACTAAAGAAATTCTAATATTCACATTAAAACGTGAATAAAAGTGGCAAAAAAATCACTTTTTATTCAAATTCTATTCAAAAGAGATTGGAATCATTTCAGTTTGCTTCCATAAGCTATTAGGTCTACAACGATATCCTTTAACAAAAATCATATAGATTTTTTTCTCGTAATGGTCCAGTATGAACCTAACCCCTTTTGCAACCAAACTCTTCATATATGTACTTATGAATTCAGGAAAAGGAATCCTTATAGTCCTTAAAATGCCCCTGGTCGATATATATATATATATATATATATAGGTTGGACTGGCAAAACTACCATTTTTCCATCGGGGCTTCGCCCCTCGGGAAAAATACTACTTGCCAGACCAACCTCGGATAAATAATTCCACTCTACTCTCTCAAAGCCTGATATATTTGTTTGCTATTTTTTGTCACACAAGTCAACCATTTTTTCTTCTACCCCCTGTTACAACCGATAATGTCGCACCAACGCATAATGTCGCAGCAACGCATAATGTCTCAGTCAACGCATGTCGTAGTTTTTCTAACGCATATTGTCACATGTCGCAACGCATAATGTCGCAGCAAATTGTCAACGCATAATGTCACATGTCGCAACGCATAATGTCACAGCTGTGTTTCCTTCAGGACTCGAGCTACAGATAAGATATAAAATATGCTTTTACTTAGCATGCTTAGTATTTTGAGACACGAGAAAGAGAATGAAATTATTTGGAAATCAGGATTACTCTTTGTATGGATATTTATCGGTTTATTGCCATTTCGTCTACTACCTTTTTCCCACTATCGCATGGTCTGATATCATTTCGTCTACCATTAGTTAGTCAACTATCAACATAGTCCAATAACCATTTCGTCTAATTACCATCTCGTCTAATAGCCAGTTGGTCTAATAGCCGTTTTTTATATTATCATTTAGTCTAATTGTATTTTTTCAATTGGTCCAATATCCATTTTGTACATTATCATTATCTATTACCTTTTGGTCTAATAGCCAATTGGTCTAATAACCACTTGGTGTACTCTCATTTTCGTCCATGTTCCATTTGGTCTAACTTCAGTTGGTTCGCTATCACTTTGTCTAAACCCATTTCGGCTAACAATCATTTGGTATCGTTGCCATGGGTCCAATCACCAATAGGTCCAATCACCCGTTCTAGGACAATTACCCCCCCCCCGACAATCACCCTTCCGGACAAGCACCCCCTGAAAATTTTACCCCCCGAGGACAATTACCCCCCGGACAATTACCCCCTATACAACTACCCCCAAGGACAATTACCCCCTGAGGACAGTTATCCCCCGGACAACTACCCCCTATACAACTACCCCCAAGGACAATTACCCCCTGAGGACAGTTATCCCCCGGACAACTACCCCCTAGGACAATTACCCCCGGACAACTACCCCCCGGACAAACACCCCCTGGACAATTACCCCCGGATAATTACCCCCTTGGCAACTATCCCGATGACAATTACCCCCGGACAACTACCCCCGGACAATTACCCCTTTAATAGGAAAAATACCCCCCCCCCGAGGACAATCACCTCCGGATAATTACCCCAAAGGAAAATTACCACCGGGAACAATTACCCTGCCCCGGGGACAATAACCCCCTAGACAAAGGGAGTGCACAGAGTCATACAACGGTCGTACGTTTGACGTAAGAAGTACTCAAGGCATTCTCGAGTATCTCGGAATCAAACGAACGCAGTAGCGTAAAAAAAGCCGTGAAAAGTGAACTCCATCTGCAAATCCTTACGAAACCCAGAATTCTATCATAATTTTTATGTCACGGTAGCACAAGATCATCAACACCTTGTAATTTTACTATTTAGGGCCTAAATGGTAAAATTACAAGGTGTTCTTGTGTATATTATCTTTGCATATTTTTTTTTTGCTTACTGTATTAAGTTATAAACTAAAGCCACATCTTAATCTGGAATGTGCACCAATTGTTTCATAATTCTTAGCTTCTTGTTAGATGAATTGTTTTAAAATAACAGGTTTATAGGTCCTACTTGTCAGTGGTAGTGTTGATTGTTGCGTTACCGACTTTCAATATTTCTACCTGTGAAGGTGTCTTTTTAACGTTTTATCTATTTGCCTGATTTTTTCCTGAAATTAAACCCCAAATAAATAAAGAAAAAATCAGATCAGTTGGAATCAGAGAAATTAGGCATTTGTGATTATTATGTCTAATCGTGTCCTTTCATGAATGTTCAATTGTTCTATGAAAACTTAGTATGAGGGCCAGTTTACACATTTTCTGATGTATATAATGCGTAGCTCTATAGCGCAAGCCCCCAGAAGGCATTGCTAAACAAAAAAAGGAAGAAAAAAGGTGGAAAAGGAAGAAAAAAATAAAAAGAAGAAAATGAGAGAGAGATGGAAAAAGGGAGAAAGAGCAGTATAAGAAAGATATTAACAGAAGATAAAGTAGAAAATATATTGAAAACCTGTGTCACCGACCAAGACTTACAATGGTTCACGCCCGGGGGGGGGGGGGCACTCAGTATATAATGTGCCGCGGAGGGGACCCCCATTTTTACACTCAAATTTCCGTTCCAAGGCGTAGTATCTTTGTCTTATTGAGAAAAAAGAAGAAAGAAAGCCGCTCCAAAGCTTGGCATAATTTTTTGTTACGCTGTTCCGGTCGCATGATCTGCTACAATAAGCTGCAATTTGGTGAAATGCGGCCGTAGAGCGCTGTCCGACCAACGCCTCTGCGCGAGCGCACCCGGCGACCGAGCCGCCGGGCAAGCTGCATCATGCACGCATGCCCGTTCCATAGGGATGCATACGCACTCACATGCTGGCGATCGTTCCAAGGTTTTTTTGTCTCGCCCGCGGCACACCCCTACCACTGTTTTGGTCGAGTGCCTACCCCCTGGGGATCACGCTTGATTCTAACATCGATGCCAGAGAGGTGGGGGGAGTTTTCCGGGGGTAATTGTTCAGGGGTAACTGTCTGGGGAATCATTGTCCTCGGGGGCAATTGCTGGGGGGGGGGGGCGGAGTAATCGTTCGGAGGTAATTGTCTGGGGAATAATTGTCCTCAGGGGGTAATTGTCCGGGGGTAATTGTCCCAGGTGGCTAATTGTCAAGGGGTAGTTGTCCGGAAGGTGATTGTCTGAGTGGTAATTGTCCTCGAACCGGTGATTGGACCTATTGGTGATTTTGACCCATGGCAACGGTACCAAATGATGTTAGCCGAAATGGGTTTAGACAAAGTGATAGCGATCCAACTGAAGTTAGACCAAATGAAACATGGACGAAAATGAGAGTACACCAAGTGGTTATTAGACCAAAAGGTATTAGACGTAAAGATAATGGACGAAGTGGATATTTATGGATCAATTGGAAAATACAATTAGACTAAATGATAATAAACAAAAGGGGTATTAGAATACTGGAACTGTGCTTTGGAAGATCTCGTCTGTACGCAAGATTATTCGTTTTGCGTATCGACCGGTCGTAAAGAAGCACGCATATATTCTAACAGTGGAGTTGAGAAACCATCCATTCGCGTGGATGACAATGGCCATAATCTCAGACTCTATAGTAGTCCATTAGATGATATCATCATTACTAACTATGGCAAAAAAGTCTACATGTATGACCCTACAGGATCTCCCAAAGGCACTTTTCAAGCAAGAGACCCGATTGGTCAGGCATTTATCACCAAGCATGCCAAGTCGGGTTTGATCGTCACGAGTAGCAGAGCCCCCGCTGAAACTTATCCAACCAAGGTGACGGTCGATCGTCATCATGGCGGCGTTCATGGTAATGATGTTTACGCATATGAGCGGGGTCACTCCCTGCTTGCAACTGTGGATGGGCGCGCGTTTCCGTTTTACACCCTGGCGAAGGCAATCTCCGCAAAACTAGCTAAAAAGCGACTAGCATGACTAGTGAAGTTTGTGTATATTATCAACTGGGCCCGAGATGTAAAAGTCCGCACTGAAGCTATCTGCAGAACATGTGAAAAATGCATCTTCAACACGAATTGCTGGTGAGGAAATTTGCCCTCTCACTGTCATGGAAGGAGAAAAACATATCCGTTGTGGGTATGACATTGCATTCTTACATGAGTAGGCTGGGGTAGGATGTAAAATAGACCTTTGTTTATTGTTAGATGAAAGAAAAGCAATTAGAGTATTGTATTTAATAAAAATATCATAACCATTATAAAATAAAATTGAAGAAAATGGAGATATCCGCTATAAAACTGGCGGTGCTTTTTATCAGGAACACCTGATAAGCATGTTCAGTGGCGTACCGTGGGTCAAGGCATTGGGGGGCACCAGCAAAAATTTCGGGTCACTTAGGGAGCGCGCGAAGCGCGCTCAGTTGTCAGGTATACTGACCTAATAGAGATATTTTAAGGACATGCAGTGCCATCAAACGAATATGTATCTCACTGATTAAATAATGCGAGCGCGAAGCGCGAGCTGAAAATTTTTGATATTGGGGGCTAAAAATTGACATTATAAGCAAATTGTTTTGTGATCATGATACTTAACTGTCTCGTTAAACAAACAATGCCAGCGGGAAGCGCGAGCTAAAATTTTTGTATATACTGACCCTAAACAAGGAAATTTTAAGGATTATATTTTAGAATCCATTAAGAGTATAAATATCTCACCATAGTCATCTAATGCTAGTGCCATCCTTTGCTGATGTTGTTAGAATTACATCTAAACACAGTCATGGAGCACCTTTTGTAGTCATGTAATCATGATTATCATACGTATCTTACTAATCAAATACTGCAAGCGCGAGCTGAAAATTTAGGAAATATAGACCTGAAGAGGGGCATTGTAAGGGTTGTTTGTAGGAATTCTCTAAGACCCTACGTATTTGACTAAGCAAATGATGCGAGCGCGAAGCGCGAGCTGAAATTTTTGTATATATTGACCCCAAACATGGATATTTTAAGGACTATAGTTACGAATCCATTAAGTCAGAGTATATATATCTCATCATAGTAATCTAATGCGAGTGCCAAGCGCTTGCTGATTTTGTTAGAATTACATCTAAACACATGGAGCACTTTTTGAAGTCATTGTAATCATGATTATCATACGCATCTCACTAATGAAACACTGCGAGCGCGAAGCGCGAGCTAAATTTTTTGATATTCAGATCAGAAAAATTGACATTTTAAGGACTGATTTCAGGAGTTCATGAAGAGCAGAAATCTCACCAATCCACTAGTAATGCGAACATTTGCACGGACAGGAAATGTTTTATATCAAGACCTTAAAATAGGGCAATAACTTTCAGTAGTCATGAAAAAGAAGAATATATCACTACTTAAAACAATAATGACTCTAATTGCGAGGAAATATATTATTTTGTTGTATATTGATTTGAAAACCGGAGGCTTTAGTACAGCAGTTTTATATATCTCGTTAAAAAGTCTATGTGAGCACCAGGAACAATGAAGACACAATTAAGCAAATAAAGTTGTGAAAAAATGCTTCTTATGTTATATAACATAATATAACACTATGATAAACAACAATTTCTTCTTTCCCCCACTATACGTTTCTCTTCCTTTTTCCCTCTTTTTCTCCTTTTCCCCGTTTTTTTTTGCCAGCCGATGGGGGGGGGGGGGGGGGGGCACGTGCCCCCCCCCCATGCCCCCCGTAGTTACGCCACTGAGCATGTTATCAGGTCTGTCCGTCTTACCGTAAATGTTACTGCAATGACAGTGATTGGATCTTTTACCACAGTGATTTTTTAAAAAGTTTTATTGGGTTTTCATAATTTTTTGTAACAAATCACATATAATCAATAAAAGTAATTAAAAATATAACAGAATAAACAAATAAGAGAAGAAAAAGGGCAGCATACACATTATTAGTTTACATTCGAAAAAAGTACAGCTTATCTACAGATATACTTGATAAACATTAAGTAAAATCAGTCACTTTGTCTCTTCTATGTATTCGTCATCCCCTATAGTATAGTAAAGGCAATAAAGTGACAACAGATGGATTAAAATTAAGTGATTCACCTATTATTAAAGATTAACAAAATTCCCTCCTCGGAAGGCATATTAAGATTTTCTTCAGTAACAAAAATTGATGATATGATATCTTACAACTTAAATCTCCATTTCCGAAAATTTATAAGTTTATTATTTTTCTTGGCAACACGATCATGACGATATTCAATATCCTTGTTATTACCTCAGTGAATGAGGTTGCTGGAAGCATCATGTTTTCCTGTTTCTTGTTTGTGCACGTTTGTCTGTCCGTCTGTTATAAGTTCTCATTATCGCGACAACAGCTATATTGATAAACTAGGAACTTCGTAATTTGTCATCTGATTTTGACAAAATTTACAGCATTTGCTCTGTGAATATTACTCTATTAAAATAGAAATAGTTTCAACCTGGACGTTCCGTTTAAGGGGAAACTAACTGGACAATACTCTTGATGATTTTGTTGATAATAAATTGCTACAAGTAGTTTTTACTTTATTTTGTAGTGGTGATAATTAGTTTAGTACTTTATTTTCATTAGCATCATTCTTATATGCCTTACTTAGTTTGTTGTCAATATTATCATGATTACTATTTTTATTATCACTATCATTTATTATTATCATTATTATTGTTATTAGCGTCATTGTTATGAACAGAGGTAGTAGTAGCAGTAGCAGTAGTAGTAGTAGCAGCAGCAGTAGTAGTAGTAGCAGCAGTAGTAGTAGTAGTAGTAGTAGTAGAAGTAGTAGTAGTAGTCTAGTAGTAGCAGATATAGTATAGTAGTAGGCCTATATTCATCGTTTAGAATCATTTTGAAACACTGGACGTCTACATGCTGTAGATTTTCCTTCGTTTTGTACTATCGCAGTGGCTGTGCAGATTGCATGCGGTGCAGTTGTACTGTTATGACTTGCATATCTATCCAGCGACGTGTGTAGACTCTTCACTAATCGCTTCATAGCTATTTTACGGAGATTTGCCTTCGCCAGGGTGTAAAACGGAAACGCGCATCCGGGCCCTACATGATAGACGCCTGGTATTGAGCACAACACATGCTTTGATCACCCCCCCCCCCCCTCTTCCCGATCGTTGGTTAACAGGAAGACTGAGACAGCCAAAAACAACTTTTTCTCCCCGAACCAATCCATTATTCACGTTAAATGTGCTTTCTTTTGTTGGTGGAAAAACCCGCTTCTATTTTTTTACCATGACGTTGTGGCAATAACATTGATGATCTACACAATCAGGCCATGAACTCTTTACCATTGTTATTTGATCAAAATTTACAATTGAATCGAAGCAGCGCAGTCATTTTGTTCAAGCCTGGCGCACATAATCAATAAATAAACCTTACCGACTGGTAGATTTTTCATGCTACACGCTACATTATCATGATTGTGAACGCCATCGTTGTTACGATATTGATATTGTTATGATATTAGGTCTACGAACTTCATGACTTTCTTTTTGTTTCTTTTGTACTCTTGAGTCATTGCCACTTTG
The DNA here is from genome assembly GCF_018143015.1 of Lytechinus variegatus. NCBI lineage: Eukaryota > Metazoa > Echinodermata > Echinoidea > Temnopleuroida > Toxopneustidae > Lytechinus > Lytechinus variegatus. The sequence goes on along the minus strand of NC_054748.1, from coordinate 6,381,475 downwards.
GAACTCAACCAGGTCAATATGGCTGAGAAAGCTGAAACCTCAAGCCCTCCACAAAGCTTGAAATGTCCACTTTGCTTGGACATCTTCGTCGATGCAGCCGTTCTTCCGACATGTGGGCACACTTTCTGTCGGAAGTGCATAAAGAAACACGAACAGGCCCATCCAAATGATTATCACATGGAGTGCCCTGTTTGCAGGAAGGTATCCATGTTTACTTCTTCAAAACGTTCTGATGACTTCCCCGCTAATGTAACGGTGAACGGATTTATAGACGACTACAACAATGACCACCGTTGTAAGAGTGAAATACGACTAGAATGCACTAATGATAGACAATACGGGGGTATGATGCCTTTTTGTGAAACCTGCAAAACTTTCTTGTGTGGGAAGTGTCTGAAGAAGCATCAAGAGATGTCTTTTCTTTTTGGAGGTCATGAGATTGAACATAAGAAGGTTAGTATTGGCAATTCTTTTGAGAAATACTGCATAATCTATATATAAAAGAAGTCTGAAAAATATATAGATAAAAAAAATTTCGTGAAAATTTGGGAGAATTGAGGTCCATTTTAACTCAGCGGCGTAACTACGGGGGACACGGACGCACGTTCCCCCTGCCCCACCCCTACTAATCGGCTGGCAAAAAAGGGGGACAAGAGAAAAAGGAGACGAAAGAGGGGAATAATATATTTGCTATCTTTGGATAATTTGAGGAAACATAATGTGATTAGGGCTTTTTTATTGATTGATAACGTATTTACAAAATTTCATTTAAAAATTTCAACACAGTTATAGAGTATCGCAAATTATAATATTACATTTTGAAATGAAAGAGAAACCTTCTGAGAAGCTAAGATTGTTAATGAGGGTTTCCTTCAATAAATATTAATGCAAGATCAAAATATGCAAGTTCAAAATATGTATAATATACAAATCATATCTTTCTTGTAGAAATTAAATGTAAATCCTTGTAATATATATATATATATATATATATATATTGAATGATATTCTCACGAGTAAAAGATAACAAAGGCTGAATAATATTACAAGATATGACCAAAAAATGTAAAGGACACACGAAACAAAAAGTTACAAAAACAGGACGTGACAGGACGGTACAAGAACAAGGCGAGACAAAAACTATACAAAAACAAGACATACAAAATCGTACAAGAACGGACAAACTGGAAAAAATCCCAAACAAACAAAGGACCAAAACGAGTAAAAGAAAACGAACAAATTAACAAAGAAAACACAGCCGAACAGGTAGATAGAATGAAAAGAGACAGAGACAGAAAAAGAAGCGAAATGAAGGGAGAGAGAGGGGGGGGGGGAGAGAATGTGGATAAACAGAAGATCTTCAAGATATCCAAATAGGATGAATAATTGGAGCGTTATTAGTGATTTTTTTTCAAAAAAATGCTCTATTGAAACTATGAATTCTAGGCTATGACTTCGTAAAGCTTGTGAAAGTGAGTTCCAAACTTTGATCCAAGAAGATATGAACAGTTTGTTTGTTAATAATGTCCTTGCAGGGTGGTGATGAATATTGATGTTTCGTGTAAACATGAAATAAAATGCGTCTGGTAGTTCATCTCTACTAGGCTGTACACAAATGATCCTACATTATACTGGTAAAGATCATGTATCTTTAAGAATACCATGAGTTTGTAAAAGAACATTCGTGTGTGCCCGATAATAGGAATAGCAAATAAAGCGCAATGTTTTTCTTTTTCTGGAGTAGTAAAAGTCGATTCAAATGAATTACAACATACACCCCCCATGCAATAATACAAATTTCAAATGCTGGAGGATCAGCGTCGAGTGCAAATTTAATAAAGCGAGTGGGGAAGAAGAACTTTATTCATACTTCCATCACTCACTATTTCTTTTGTTTTTTTATTGCTTGAATAATACGATATTTCAATTTTTACAGATTTGACAATAAGGACCAACTTAACTTAACCATAAATTGTTAAAATATTGGTAATTCCACATGTTTGTCATAGGTGGATCCAGGGGGGCCCGGCCCCCCTCCCCTATTGGCGGAGCAAAAAAAAAGAAAAAGAAGGGAAAAGAGAGGAGAAAAGAAGGAAGGCAAGCATAAGAGGAGGAAGATGAGTGAATAAAATACGATGAGGTGAAGACTTGGAAAATAACAAAATATTTCATGTTGGGATATAAAATTTTCGCTCGCGCTTCGCGCTCTCATTGCCTTTTAGGTGATATCTTGCTCAATATGGACCTTAAAAAATCAAATTTTGAAGTCAATATGAAAATATTTCAGCTGGGAAATTGAACTTTCATTATTTTGTTTTATTTACAACTTGATTTTTTAAAAGTGTAAAAAAATATGTTTTATGGTCTGAATATTAACAATTTCTGCTTGCGCTGCGCGCTTGCAAAATTTGATTTGTCAGGTACCTATTATTTTCTTGTATTTCATAAAGTTCTCAAAATATCCCTATTTAGGTCAGATTTTCAAAACGTATCAGCTACCGCTGCACGCTCGCATTTTGATTAGTGAGTTGTGTATATCTCAATATTAATTCTAAAACAAACTACTTAAAATCACCATTAGATGACAATTAATCATAAATTTCTGCTTTCGATTTGCGCTCGCATTGATAGATATTAAACTCATGCATCTTATGCATAATTACAAAAGTGCTTTAAATGTCCAGTTTTCAGGCCATAATATTAATAGATTTCGCGCTCTCATGCTTAGGAAGAGAAATAGGAAGATATTCATCATTTTCTTATGATGACATAATGTCCTTATAGAATATCCCGGTCCTATGTCACAACTCAAAGTAACAATGATGAAAAGTATCAGCTCTGTTCACCTTACAGTTTTTCTACAAAGTGTTTGCAATACAGAGCTTAAAGTGACCCCTTTGCAGATCGGAATATCATATATTTTTAGCTCGCGCTTTGCGCTCGCTTTATTGATTTTCATGATAAAAAAAGGTATTCAAAATACCCAAATTCTAGGTCGAAATCTGAAACACACATTTATTCAGATACGCAGCTTCTCCATTTAAATAATTATCCAGTTTTAGATCACAATATAAAAAATTGTCTGCTCGCGCTTTGTGCTCGCATTATTAATGTATGAAAATTTCCAATAACTTAACCTTTTCATGATTTACAAAACATGAATAGAGTGTCCAGAATTTTTCCGCTCGCGCTTCGCTCTCGCATCAGTAATGTTAAGTTTTTGTCTTATCCTTTCCACGATTACAAAAAGTGCTTAAAATTTCCATTTTTCAGGTAGAAATGTCAAAAGTTTTCAGCTCGCGCTTCGCGCTCGCAATATTTGAATGTTGAAATATGTAACGTCTTCATGGCTAAGTTCAAGCAGTCCATAACAGGTACGTTTTTGATCAGCTCAAAACGTATATAAAAATTTTCCGCTCGCGCTCTGCGCTCGCATTAATAATGTAAGGAAGATCCCTACTTCCTCATCCTTTTCATGATTTACAAAACTTGAATAGAGTGTCTCGTTCAGTAGTTCTAAATCTCGATTTTTTTTGCTCGGGCTTCCCGCTCGCACCAATCGTTTAGTTATATACCTATTCTGTTAAGTACAAAAATTGCTTAGAATTTCAATTCCTTGGGTAAAAATGTCAAAAAATTTCAGCTCGCGCTTCGCGCTCGCATTATTTGATTTATTAAAATATGTAACGTCTTCATGGCTAACTGCAAGCAAGTCCATAACAGTACCCTTTCCATCACTTCATTTCTGCTCGCGCTTCACGTTCGTAATAATTATTCACTTGCATACACATCTTTTTTCAGGATAACAAAGATTGCCCAGAATGTTCAAAACTTTAGGAAAAAGCACATAAGATTTCCCCCAAAAAATAGCTCGCGCTTCGCGCTCGCATTATATAAATAAGGATTATGGTATTATATATGTTTATTCATAAGAATAAAGCTAAGAAGTGACTAATAGGACTACCCCTTTAAAGACTTTTTCCAGAAGAAGAAGAAGAAACCAAAAATCCCGGCAAATACCATATTCGAGTGGCCGATCAGAGAAAATATGGCTGAAAAAAAATTCCGCCCCCCCCCCCTATTGGCGAAGGCTGGATCCACCCCTGTGTTCAGGGAGAAATGAAACTTTGTTTCACTTGACAAGGACGAGAAAGTTAGAATATTTCATATTTCATATAATAAAATACAAAAGAAATAGTGAGTGGATGACGTCATCAGTGTGCCAATTTGCATACCGACCAGGATGTGCATATAACTGTTTTGTGAAATTAAGCAAAACTTTAAAATGTCTTAACTTTCTTATTTTACATCCAATTGTGATGAAATTTTCAGTGTTTTGCTTGTTGAATTTTTCATCTTTTTTCACATCAACTATTTGTTGGGATGGACTTGACGTTTAAGTGTCCAGCGTCTCTGTGCTCTTCATGAATTTCAACAAACAGTCCTTAAAATATCCCTTTAACAATTCTTAATACAAGAAAATTTCAACTTTGCAGCTCGTCATTATTATAAAAAAATTCTTAAATTTCCTGTATTTCGGCTTAATTCTTAAAAAAAAGAAAACGAAAGAAAAAGAAATGGCACGCGCTCGCGTTTGCACTGACCAGTTGACCATGATGAGATAAAGTTGATCTTGTCCCTTTTCAGTTCTGAATATAACAATAATAATAATGATAATAATAATAATTATGATGATGATGCTAATAATCATACTACTTCTTACTTCTACGACGCTATTTCCATAAGGCCCAGAGAGCTGACATTGAAAATACTAGAAAACTACGTAAGAAATAGGTTTTTAACGTTTATTTCTTAAAATTCATATTGATGGAGACAGTCTTATTATTAGGGGTAGTATTTTGATGTTGTTTAACAAATTTTCGGCATTACTCCTATTTGTTTAAGATCAGTATGCTAGATCTGTAATGAAAATCATAAGATCAGTATGCTCGATCTGTATGAAAATCATAAATCATAAGTCAGAAAAAATTGGAACCAGTGGGATTCGAACCTGCCATCTACTGCTTTCCGGGCAGCGACTCAACCACCAGGCTATTCTGGTTCACGGCTAAGCCACGATGAACTGGAATTCAAATACCCTTGATCCTCTTCTTTCTGACACATTATTATTCAAATGCCGTCCGCCGTGGACAATAGATAGTAAATTAAGAGGCTTTTATAGGAGGAAATTATAATTTGTTTAACAAATTTTCGGCATTACTCCTATTTGTTTAAGATTTTGATGTTGTCACAATAAAAAGTTCTATCAACAGTTATATCACATTTTCAGGTGTTGATACTAGACATTTCAGAAACTACTCAAAATTTCCTGTACATGTATTTAATCCCAAATATAAAATATAATTAATACATTAGTTAACCGTGATGGGAAAAGATGCTCTTCATGATTTGCTATGAAGAGACCTTTATTTTTTTCAGGTCTCAATATTAAAAAAATACCTAGTTGACCGTGATGAGATACTGCTGTAGTAATGAATGTAATCCATAATATACTCTATGCTACATTACCTACAAAGTATACTCCGATTGGTTTTCTTAATGGATTTAAAATAAATCAACGATTAATATGACAAAAGAATGATATCAATACTTGACAAGAATGATATCAATGTCTCATACCTACTTGATTCTTGAACACGTTTATTTTCATTCAATATTTTGGTTCATTTTTACAGAAGAGATTCCAGCCTACAGATGATCCCGTTCTTGACTTCAGGAGCATCTCATTATCAAATCCCAAGTTAGAAGTCATTCGGTGCGTAGATCTAAGGGCAATAATGAGTGGAATGACCAAGTACTCTGATAATAGGGTGGGTATCGGATATGGAGATGTAAATGGTATAGATATCATTGATTCAGCTGGTAGAACGCAACCATACCGGAACATACCAAGTGACTGGGGCTATGGGGATCTTGTCTTTCTCGAAGGCATGTCACTATGCGTAACGACGGGAACAGGAGATGACGAGAAATACATACGTGTATACTCTTCCAAAGGATCTGAGAAACCACCCACCCGCTTTACAGGCTCTGGCGTTCTCGGCCTAAACAGAGGCACATCAGATGACATCATCGTTACTCTCGAAGAAATTTTTTTTTATATTTTTGACCCTATGAGAACAACTCTCAAAAATTTTGTTCTAACAAGACCCAAAACCTGTCATGCATCTGCCAGCAGCTCTGGTTTGATCATCGTAAGTTCATGTTATTTCTCTCCAAGCGTAGTGACGGTCTATGACAAGGATGGGAATTCTGGTGAGTCTCTACAAGCTCCAGAGGATGTCCAGCTGTATGCTGCCGTGGATAAGCAGGACAGGGTGTATGTAGCAAGTGCTATGAAGAATGGTGAATTGGTGATCAGGCTCTATGACATTGATGGTCTAAACCTGAAGAAAAGAGTCGAATTTCAAGCGCTCAATTTGAAAGAGATGGATCCAACCTGGAGTTACCTGGTTTCCCTCTCACATGAAATGCTTGCATTTGCTAGTGGGCTTAAGTTATATTTTATCGAAGTACCACTGGAATAGCATGTACCTCGTTCCCATTTAATCCAAAATCAATTGAACGGAATGGTCTACATTATTGCGAATAATGGGACCATACCTGCCCACTTCCACGGATAGTGTCTTACTAATTGATTATTAGTCCCCCCAAAGAGCTCGGTAACTTCATCACTGCATTGCATTTTCTTTCTCTACTCCTCTCCCTCCGCCTAGTCTGCAGGCATAGACCCTGATTGGAACTTTGATCAGCAAATGTGATCGTCTCCATGCAAAGACTAGCACATACAAAATTTGCAGTACACAAGGCATGAGTAGACTGCACATTGAGACCCTCGCCTCAACTCCAATGATAGGTTTGCACAGCAGATTACCCTCCACGCCCCCCCACCCCTCTCTCTGTCTACCATTTCTCCCCTCTCTTTCAGTCTCTCCCCATCTGTCTATCCCCACTCTCTCATATCTCTCCCTTTGATATGCTTTTTATCTCCCTTTACTCCCGTTCTCTCTCTCGTATATTCTGCTTGCTATGAATAGACACAGACGCCCGTGTGGTGTAGATTTGACAAGAAAAGTAACAAAATGATTTTTTTTCACAAAAGGTCCTGTTTGTAAAAGATGATGTCGTCGTCGATAACTCTTTACGCTCTATATGCCTACATAAATTTCAATAATATAACAAGCATTTTATATTTTTTATTGTAATGTTATGCGATTTTGAGCTGATGCGAAACATCAAGCAAAAGTAATTAGAACCTGTATAGAAAAAAATATTTAATTAATATCACATTGGTGTTAACATTGAGTGCAATGTCTTATATAGTTGCACATATCAAATCGGGTCAGATTTCAAGGCCATACTTTCAAGATGTCTATCATTAATTTTTTGTGTTCAATATTTAACTACTCTCTTCTACCACTACAAAATTTGACACAACTGATAAATCTCGTAATTACATATAGACTGCCAGAGGCGTTCCACTTGTATAATGTCCTCCTAACTTTGAAAGTATATGGAACTAGTTTATGAAAATCAGATAAACGTATTGGTGTATCACTGCAGATAGTACCCGAGTTTTAGGTCCCATGACCGAGGTCAAATGTCTTTAGGGTCAACAACCTTGGCCATGTTGGGGGTATTTGTCGGATTGTCATCATAACTTACCAGTTTCATGGATCTTGTTAGAGGAAATTGGATATAAGAGCAATCAAGTATCCCTGAATATTCTGTGCGAAATTGAGGTCACATGACTAAGGTAAAAGGTCATTTAGGGTCAACAAATATGGTAATGTTGGTTGTATTTGTCATAGTTTAAAAGTTTATGGGTCTACACGCACTTTATGAAACATCTTAGGTGGCATGATCAGATCATGGTCAAAGGTCATTTCGGGTCAACAAGTATACTATTATTTTCATATGATTGTGTTCTTTTGTGAATTGTTAAATAGCTGTTTTCAAAGTGAGCACTACTGCTATATTGAATCGAGTATGGTGAGACTACCACATATCGACCACCTCTTTTGAAACCGACCACCTTGCGCGCGTTAAAATTATCGCGTATTTTAATACAAACGACACGCGCGGGAGAGTAGGCGCAGTGTTTCTTAGAAACGGTAAGAATCGATTTTACGAGAAAAAAGGAACAAAAAAAGTAAAATTTAGTAGAATTAATCAAAATTGTATTGATTAAAGCCAAACCCCGCCGAAAAACCAAGAAATCCGATAGGAAACGGCTTTAGAATAAATATCCGTCGCCAATCGTCGAATCATGTGCCGGAGGCGCGTTTCCGTTTTACACCCTGGCGAAGGCATTTTCCGGAAAAGTAGCCAAAAAGCGACTAGTGAAGAGTCTACGTCTACGTTTGTTTACATTATCAGCTGGGCGCGCGATCCAAAGTCCGCACCGAAGTTATCCGAAGAACATACCGTACTTGCAAATGCATGAGCTTTTACTTTCCAGGTTCAATACGAATGTTTGCCTTGATCATTTGCCTTGCCGATGTCTGTCTTTCTCTCTATATGTCTATATATCTATCTCTCAAATTCTATCTCTATCTATCTATGTAACTGCAGTATCTATCTATCTAATAATCTTCTCTGTCTCTCTCATTCTTTATCTAACATCTATCTATCTCAAATTGAAATTCTCTATCTCTATCTATCCATCCATCTGTCTGTCTCTCTCTCTACCTACCTATGTAACTACAGTATCTATCTGTTAATTTGTCGCTCTTCTCTCTCATTCTTGATCTATCTGACACTCTATCTCTCAAATTCTCTATCTATCTCTCTATCCATCTATCCATCTGTCTGTCTTTCTCTGTTTCTCTCTATATATTTATCTATTTTTTAACTAGAGTATCTATCTATCTGTTAATAATCTTCTCTGTCTCTCTCATTCTTTAATTATCTATTTAATATCTCTCTCTATCTATCTATCCATCTGTCTGTCTTTCTCTTATTCTCTCTATTTATCTATTTTTTTAACTTATCTATCTGTTAATTTGTTAATATTCTTTGTCTCTCTCCCTATTTATCTATCTAACATCATCTATCTCTCATCTATCTATCTCTATCTATCTATCCATCTGTCTGTCTCTCCCTCTCTATCTATATATCTATCTATCCTTCTCTCTCTCTCCCCCTCTCCCTCTATATATCGACCTCTTTGTCTCTCCCCCTCTCTCTCTATTTATCTATCTATCCATCCATCTCTCCCTCAGTCTCTCTCGTTCTATCTATCTATCCACCTCTCTCTCTCGATCTCTCTATTTCTATCTATCTATCTGTCTATCTTGTCTCTATCTATTTATCAGTCTTCTATATCTATCTTTCGGCAGCTTCAAGTGTATCAAACTTCAATTTGTCTTTCCATTAATATAAGTATCTGTTTATATTGATTTTGTCTGTCATTCTATTCATTTAGTTAATAATTTATTAAAAAAAAAACTATCATAAACAACGCGGCCGTGCAAAAGCATGTTGGGATTTCACTTCTGACTGCCGCTCTCTCTGTACATGAAGTGCCGAGGACTGTGCTCTGATCAGTAACTGTGCAAATTGCATGGGGTGGTGGACTCGCCTGTGTCGCACGCTGCATGCAACCAGCGACGTGTGTAGACTCTTCACTAGTCGCTTTTTGGCTACTTTTCCGGAAAATGCCTTCGCCAGGGTGTAAAACGGAAACGCGCGTGCCGGAGCTCGCAGTGGAAGTAGTGAGATGATCATTTAGCATGTTGACATCAAAGAACTGATTACTGCAGGCGAGACTGCCAGAGGCGTTCCACTTGTGTGTTTTTTACGCTATTTGATTGATGAGTCCACTGTTTGAAGAGTGGACTCATGAATAAAATAGCTATCTAACCATGGTAACAGGCGTCGATTTGGCGCACTGCGACAAAAGCGCGCATCAGCATTGGACATGTTTTATACACGCGCCCGATCATATTAAGGGTAATTTATACAGGAAATCTGCATAAACAATGGACTCAACTGTGTGTTTTCAAAACCACCTTTGTGAATTCTGGCCAATAAGACAAAAATTTATATTTCGCATGAAAACAAAACAAATTTTAAAAAATATGTTAAAAACTCAAAAAACTTACTTCTAAACTTATTAAAGGCTAGCCTTTCGTTGTAAACAAAATAAAATGATTGACCGATGAGTTCCAAGTTTGAGTTTGTCAGGAAAGAAATTTAATCATAGATGTGTTCAAGTTAGAGTTCAAACATGTGTTTAAAATATTTACTCGGTCCAGGTTCGGGGAGGCCTGTAGACAAGCATGTACATATGTTTTGAATATTTCAAAAGCAAGCGTTAGAAACGTTTGATACCCCCCTTAGAGTACAAGTGTACCAGGTTTATGTCATAATTTTGTACAGGTGCTAGAAATATTTCTTATTAGGTGAAGAATTTTCATACAGGTATCATAAACATGATAAATATCCAATAGTGCTCTAGTATTGATGAATGTAGGTTTACAGATGCACAGGAAGTTTTTTTTTTGTTATTAAGAATGTGTTGCTTTATGCTTCCATCTGTTATTGAAATTATTTGAATTACTTTATAGAAATTTACATTTAGTCCTAGTAACGGTAGGGTATATTAGGAGGTTATTTTCAGTAATTCAGGGAGAACCACCTAAGCTAGAATAGACCACAGATGTAGTATATAGGCAGTCGAAGTTAAAACTGAGGGACTACGTCGGTGACGAGATAACGACCCCAGCTGCCGGCGCACAGTGGGCCAGAATGAAATGAAATAGCCCAGTCTATTTAGGGTTAAAGAGGGCGCCCTACCATGAATCCGGAAAAATTCAAAGTGAAATTGTAAAAAAAATGCAAAGGGGTATTTTTATTCAATGGGTACAATGATTAACCACACCTACATGAATTAAAATGGATTGATGCCAGTATTGGACAGTGAAATCTTTAAAATAATTATCCCAATGATAAATAATAGAGGCCGGGTCCTCTGCGGGTTAATCGGTACAAGGCCTACCTATATATTTCACCAAGAACAGCGTATACAAAGTTATTCCGAAACAGAGTCTCTCTCTGTTATCTCAAAAACCATTATGTCTTTGGTGAGAGGATCTTTCAGCATACATGTACTTTGAACATCAGGAGGAAGAGGCTGTGCTTGTTGTACTCTTAAAAATTTGCTACTAATCACAATGTCACTTGTTACCATTAGTCTGTGGAATACATATAAAGTCAATAAGAGTCATAGACCAATCAATCCTTGAAATGATAATATGCACTTCCTTCTTGATTGATTTTAACAATAATTTATAGCAAATTTATAATGAGCCAAGAGATAAACGAATTCATACGTGTATGTGAAGTTACAAACCCTTCATTTTTTATCTTCTTTTTTTTTGGGGGGGGGGGGGATAAATACTAATAATGATAATGCAACTTTATACATGTATAGATCCCACGTATCTGTCATTTTCATTTTTTGGCAGAAAACTGAGTGAAACCAATCACATCCCTAGTCATGTGTGTTATAGCGATATACAGTAGGACTTGCTTTATGATAGCGATATACAGTAGGACTTGGTTTATGAACAACAAAACAAATTAATAATCTTACCCGGGAATCTTACCTTAAGAATTAATCTTCTCAGAATGACAGCATATATGCAACATGGGATGGAACAGTTTGACATCAAAATGAAGTTGTTTTACATGTATTACTATATAGTTAGTGGAAGTGGAAATGACAGCTTGTCTTAACGTATGTTTAACGAAAATATTTTAGGAAGATACCAGTCTAAAGAACCAGACACCTGAGCCAGACACCCCCCCCCCCCCCCTCTCTCTCTCTCCCACCACGCGACGGTGAGTTTCACAGAGATACGGTCTTATACGGTCCCGAAGGGAGCGGGGAGTTTGTTTAATGTCACCCGCAACGTTCGGCACGCGCATAATGGGACACTAACTTGGAACGACTTTTTGTGATAAATACGGCGAACATGTGGTTGGAAAATTGGTTATATCTCCAGAAAATGCACGTATCTGCAGCTAAATTTGGTATCATTGTAAAGCATGAACTATAACAAAGACCGTCATGGTATTTATAGCGCAGCAATCGGCAGCAATTTGTAAAAGAAATGCTCATGAAAAAAAAATTGCTAAAACCCCCATTGTCAAATGGTTTCGTCCAAAATTACCTCTGAAGGGATCATCATTTTATCTTGAAAATTTTTGATCACTTAAAACAATCATTCATCAAAAAGTACCGTGAATTAGAAATAAATTAAACTATCCGTTTTGTTGAAACAGTGAAATATCTAAAACTGTCATTTTCACATGCGGTAGCCGTAAAGGGTCATTTTTCCGGTAATATTGAATAAAATGGGCAACTAATAATCAATTTCATGGAGAAATATTGTATGGAGACATCCTACAGGTCCTTATCTTTGCTTAGAACATGAAAAAAACAAAATTTGTTTCATGACCAAAAAACAGTTTGGGCGCACTTTTGCTCTCTCCTGGCCCACTGTGCGGCGGTTCTCCACCGACATGATTCGTCGAAATTCATGTCATCATTGGGGGCTCGATCTCGTCCACTATTTCGTTGAAGCCACATCTCTCTTATCTGCGGGCTTCTTATCAAGAGTCAACACTTTCTGCCGAGGCCGAGTGGCAGAGACATCGCAAGCTTCGGAGGCCAGGAACAGGACCGACCACCAGGTCCGAATGGGGCATGTCAGGCCAGAAGAGATGATGGGGGCTTTAGTCAATGATTATTATCAAATTAAGTTATATTTTGTGTCAATATCCACGTATAACTTCATGTACAATCATGTAAAACAAATCAAAATGAAACAAGATTGAAGAGATTTGTTTAATCTTTTGATAACTGTATTCATCAGTTTTACGTATTCCTCATTTGGTGTCAAGCAGCAATAGGTAAATAATTTTTAAAAAAGTCACTTCCCACATGACAGAGTTTTAGCTTAAACATTTTTAAAAAGTTCCAGGGGCAATTAAAGTAATATGCGGCTACATCTGTTACTGAGATTGGCGGTCACAATTTGTGAAAAGATCTTAGCATGGGTATTGCTTGTTGAAATTATTTATTTATTTAATTAGTTAGGTAGTCCAATACAGGCAAAGGAACATACTTTCTCAACCTAAAAAAATGTTATGTGCCTAAACTCAAACATCACTTTGAGCATTAAATTGCGCAAGATCTGTAAAAAGCTTATCTTGTAGCTTGTTTTTGCTGGGAATGGGAGCCACTGTTACATTTTTCCCGTGATACAATTGTCCCCGTTTCCCTTAGATCTTACTATTACCTCAGCTTTACTTTTTGCAAAAATATGAACAAATCGCATCAACTTAATCATAGATGTATTTGAAGAATTTAGTTGCAAAAGGGGTTAGGTCCACTCTGGACCATTCCAAGAATTTTTTTATTCTCACTTATTGCAATATTCTTGTGAGAAACTAAATTAGTCAGGGGCCTTAAGCCCATAATTTGAAGTTTTGGGGACAGAGTTTACAAAAGCACCAAACTTTCCCTATGTCACTATTAGGTCAATAGCTTCATTCTTTTCCTACAGAACATGGTGTTCAAAATTGCATCTTCATGCCAAAGTATGCTAATTTATGTCAATTAGCAGTAATTTATGCATGAAGTCATATGCCAATAGGAATTAATTAAAGTAACTCGATTAAGAGATACCAAACTTAAGGAAAGTCTCTTAGTTTCAGGTCAATAGCTTTAAACTTCCTTACCAAACATGATATTGAAAATTGTGTCTTCATGCAAAAATGTGTTAATTTATGTAAATTGGCAGTTAATTTATGCATGAATAGTGAAAATCAGTGAAAAGAAATAAAAAGAAACCAAACTTAAAGGGGAATGAAACCTTTGGAACAAATAGGCTTGTGTAGAAACAGAAAAATCAAATAATAAGAATAAAGAAAGTTTGAGAAAAATCGGACAAATAGTGAGAAAGTTATGAGCATTTGAATATTGCAATCACTAATGCTATGGAGATCCTCACATTGGCAGTGCGACAAGGATGTGTGATGTCACTGATGAACAACTTTTCCTTTGGTGGACTATAAAATACCCTCAAAATGTCTCTTTTTGCTTTTTCTTATGATGATACAAACTCTTTATCCATGATGTATTCTTAAAAAATATGTATTACATGCCCTCATGTAGAAAGAACAGTATGATTTATGGATAGATGCGATAAAAGAGGCAATTCAAGTGAAATATATACTAAAGTAATGGGGAGAGTTGTTCACAAGTGACATCACACATCTTTGTCAGATTGCCAATTTGCTATCTCCATAGCATTAGTGATCGCAATATTCAAATGCTCATAACTTTCTCATTATTTGTCCGATTTTTCTCAAACTTTTGTTGATCTGTTTCTTTGATTTCTCTGTTTTCACACAAGCTATCTTGATTCAATGGTTTCATTCTCCTTTAAAGAAAATCTCCTTCAGATCGATAGCGTCAATTTTCCCTATCAAACGTGCTATTGAAAATCCCGTCTTCATGCAAAGATGCTATTAGCAATTATTTTATATATATAAATTAGTCCCATTCCAATGGGTATTAACAGTGGAAAAGGGGCCAAACTTTTGAAGTACCTCTATCAGCTCAAAAGCTTCAATTTTACCAGCAAAACATGCTATTGAAAATCCTGTTTCAATGCAAAAGTGTGTTTTGTTTTGTAAATTAACAACGATTTATGTATGAAGCTGTATTCCAATGACTAAGAAAAAAATTACAGTGAAAAGAGGCCGAAATTTGGAAGAAAGCCCGCATCTTTCCCACAAAATATGTATGCTATTGATAACAAATTCATTCAAAAACGTATGCAATTTTACTAATTATGATATGCTAATTATTTTTGGTAATAGAAATAATTTTGCATAAACAAGTGCTGCTTATTGAAGCATATTTGATGCAAATTCATCTTACGGAAAACAGAACCCTCTTTGAATGAGTGTCCATTTTAAATCTTGTCCCCCATTCTCACTCCCTACACACTGTCGGAGCAGCTAGGGGCGGGGATGAGCAATATCAAATATATTGACAGGAAAATTCAAAATTTTTGAGACACCCCACACCATTCAAAGGCTATGTATAAGGAGGTATATAGCCATGTACTATCTGTCAGTTAAAGTCTGATTTCCCAATATCTATAAAGTATATATGGATCACAGTTAAGAAAATTTTCAGTCGTTGGGAAACAAAATGATGTTCAAAAATCTCAAGTTGTGCAATAATCACATCATGGGCAATGTATACATAGGCACATTCTATAAATCTGTACATTATTACTATCTCCTTTCGGTTAGAGACCTATCCTATATTGTAATTAATTTGTTGGGATGTAAAGTAATGATTTTCAGTAAATATCAAATTCTGCAGCTTCACCGTGAGGATGGATTGTAGACCAAGATATAATTCAAGCAGCAAGCAACGAGTCTGATCAAATAGGGTTACACGAGAACCGAATTCTCCGTCATAAATTTGAACTGATTCTTCCAGAATATGGCCGGATTCGGATGAATTCTGTGGATGCACAACCTATTTGTCTCTGATTCGGCTCTGATTCGGGATGCTCACTGAATTAGAGACGATTAGGTATCAGAGCAGAATCCCCAAGAATTTACCCGAATCAATATTGACTGTCCCGCATAAAGCCGTATGCCAACCAGCACAGTGGCAACAATCGAGCCAAAGGTCTGAAGGTGGCCAGAATCGAGCCGAATCCAGCCCGAATCCTCCGATTATCGCCAAATGACGACCTGGAGAGCGTTTCATCAACATTTCCATCCGAGTTGTCAGATCTGACATCTTTTCTTGACTCTGATTGGCTGAGAGGCAATGTTACTTTGGTAACTGTCAGATAAAATGGTACTTGTCAGATAAAACGTCCGACAAATCCTTTCATGAAACGCTACCCTTAATAACGACCCGAATCGGAACGATTATGCCCGAATTCGCCAAGTACGCCAGATTCTTTCGAAATGGGCTATAATTTACCGATTCGGCAGCATTCGGATGCCATTTTTCTATTTTCTGGCTAATTCGTCTCACTCATCTATATTCTTCTCTGTATTCGAGTAATGATTCGTACGATATGGGGAGGCAAGAGTCGGACCTTTATGACTGATACGAATAGGTCTTAATCTTCCCAGAATACCCTAAATGCCTCCCAAAATCCAACCGAATTTCATCGGAATACATCCCGAATGTGGCCCGAACGAAATTTGTTGTATCCACAATCAGGAGTATTGGAAGGTATTCGGCTGGTTTTGAGCATTTTCATAACGAGCCTAGTTCCTCCAAGAATGTTCCCTAATTCCTCCCGAATTTTCCTGCATTCGGGAGGGGAGAACAGAGTGCTCCAGAATCCATCCTTATGTATATTCGGATAGATTTGTAGCTGATATGGTTCTGGTGTAACCCATGTTTTAAGTAGGCAATCCGTTTCTAGACGAAAACCAGAGTAGGATGCAGCTGTGGTAGACACTCCGCGAAACATTCAGAGGATAACCAAAGTACAGTCGCAAGAATACATCACGTCAGTCCTTGTTTAAGCTAGGTTTACACCAAAACCAAATTCTCCCGAATAAATTCGGACTGATTCTACCCGATTATGGCCTGATTCAGATGGATTAGGGGAGTTCCCTAAAATAGAGAAGAATGGGTCCGGAATATGTCCCGATTCAGCTCAGAATCGCCAAGAATTTAACAAATCAATATTGGCCATCCCCCAAAAAGCAGAATGCCAACACGAATAGTGGAAGAATCAACCCAAGCATGTCCAGAATCCAGCCGAGTTTGACCCGATATCTCTGATTACAGCCGAACAGTGGCCTGAATGTGGACCCGAATCAGAACGAATGCGCCGAGCTCGGACGATTCGGGACAGTTATGCCCAGAAGGATACAAAAAGGTCCGAATCTTTCCAGAAAACTCCAAATGCCTCCCCTAATCCAACGGAATGTCACCCGAGTACATCCCAAATGGGGCCTGAATGAAAATTTGTTGTGGTCTCATTTGGGAGTATTTTGGAGGATATTCAGCTGGTTTTGAACATTTCAAAATGAGCTGAATTCCCCAGCGAATGTTCCCGAATTTTCTCGCATTTACAAAGGCAAAACAAAATATTCCTCAAACCACCCGAATACGTGTATATGGATGGATTCGAAGCTGATTCGGTTTCGTTCTAACCCTAGGTTTAAGCAAGGGTTACACCAAACCAAATTCTTCCGAACAAATTCGGACCAATTCTTCCCAAAATGGCCTGGTTTCGGTACTCATTCGTCTCCGATTCGGGAGCTCCCGAAATTAATTCGGTAGGATCCGGAACTATTCTGATCTCCCTCCCAACTTACGAGTACATTCGTGGAGGGATTCTGCTTGTCTTGAAATGTTTAAAACCAGCCGAATATCCTCCAAAATACTCCCCAATGTGGCCACGACAAATTTCATTCAGGCCGCATTTGGGATGTATTCGGGTGACATTCGGTTGGATTAGAGGAGGCATTTGGACAATTATTTTGGGAAGTCAATAGCTCTGATTCAGGACCTATCCCAGACCGATTCGACTCTGATTCGGTCTGAAATTGATTGGGAGAATTTGGTTTTGGTGTAATACCCTAGTTTTAGTGATATAGATCAATTCATAAGCTAATAAAGAAAAATCACTGAAATTATTCTGGTCACCGTCAACCAAGGGACGACAGAAAAAAAGGAATGATCAGGTCTCTTTGCTCAAATCCGATGTGTCCCTGTTGTAAAAAAATGTACATAGTTGTCAGAGAGGCAGACTAGTCTGCTGGGAAAACCCTTCACTCGAAATAAGGGTCTGAATGTGCAGCCTACTCATGCCTTGTGTACTGAAGGCTCTCGTTTGTATGTGCTAGTCTTTGCGCGGAGGCACACTCGTTGATCAAAGTTTCAATGAGGATATGTGCCTGCAGACTACGGGCAGACATGGACAACTTTTTCTGACATGAGAACCATCCATACAAACTCCTCTTTCTGACAGGGGAAAACTCTACTTGGGAAACTTGAAGAAATATTACCTCTTGAATTGCTTTGGAAAAAAAGATGAAATACTGGTTTATCTTTTCCGTATGATTAGGTTTTTTTTAATTGTGAAAGGGGTATTCACAGGATTTATAATTTGCATAAATTTGCACTTTAAACATGACACCCTCCTCTGGTCGCATGGAAAGTCACCATGATGAGTGAATTTTGTGTCAGTGTCTCAGTGTCGTGTTGTGGTCGTCCCTCGGTTTACAACCTCGAAATATGATAGTTGATGTGTTTTACACATATTTGCAGAAATTTTGCATAAATTTGCATTAATTAAGATTGAACATTGATTCTTATTCGGGAACTGCACAGAAATCAATCTAGATTTGTTGCCCCATCATTAAATCCCTAATACCCCCCCCCAAAAAAAAATAAGGGCTTCTAGAAAAGTTTAGGTCTGTAATATACATATACAGGAATTTACGGTGAATACCGGTAGTGTGAATTTGCATAATTTTGCAAAAGAATAGCACTATGAAATAGGATTCCAGTCATTGATATCGAGGCATCCTATCAAGAATTAAAATATTTGTAATTTTGACAATTCTTTATGTCGAGATATGATGAAATGTGTGTTTTTACATATAGTTAGCATAAAATTTGCATAAATTAACCTTAAGAATCGATTCATACTCACCAAGTTAGTTTGTAAATTACCAGTAAATACAAACAAATTTCATGCAGAAAGTGACCAATTTCAAAAGTTTTATGAGGAAAAGGGTATTTCAAAAAGTAGTTTTCATTTTCCCCTGTTACAGAAAAATTTGTTTTAGACGAACTAAATAGGTTGAAAATATCAAAAAGTACTGGTCTAGATATGATACCTGCAAGATTTCTAAAAGATGGGGCAAGAAATTTGTACAAACCTTTGAATTATGTTATTAATTTATCTCTTATGTCTTCTACCTTTCCTCTAGATATGAAATTTGCAAAAGTTACCCCGCTACATAAAAAGAAAGATAAAACTGACGTTAGTAATTATAGGCCTATAAGTGTATTAAGTGTAGTGTCGAAAATCTTGGAAAAATCTGTTCATGCTCAAGTGGAGAAATACTTTCAAGAAACCAAGCTAATATATAAATTTCAGTCCGGCTTTCGTAACGGATATTCCACTGAAACTTGTTTAATACATTTAACAGATTTTATCAGGAACGAAATTTCAAATGGGCGCATGGTTGGAATGGTTCTCCTAGACTTACAAAAAGCCTTTGATACTGTAAATCATGACATACTTTTGAAGAAATTAGAAGTGATGGGTTTAGACTCTGCATGTGTGACATGGTTTAGATCATATCTATCTAACCGTCATCAAGTAGTTACCATGCAGACGGTTCTTTCTGATTCACTGCCTATTAAATGCGGAGTCCCTCAAGGAAGCATTTTAGGCCCCATTCTTTTTATGTCTTACATCAATGATATGTGTACTTGTATTAACGAATCTAAATTCATGTTATATGCTGATGATAGTGTCTTGCTATATTCGGATACAAATCCCAAGATAATTGATAAAAAGCTTAGTGCAGATTTGGCAAATTGCATTGAATGGATGTCTGACAACAAGCTTAGTTTACACGTTGGGAAAACAGAAAGCATTTTATTTTGTTCGAAACGAAAGTTAAGATATACACACGATTTCAAGGTTTCATATAATAATCAGGTAATTGACAGAAAAGATTCAGTGAAATATCTGGGAATTAATTTAACAAGTAACCTATCATGGACGGGTTTGGTAGACTCAATCGTCAAAAAGGCAAATTCGCGCTTGAAATTTTTGTATAGATATCAAACCTGTTTGAATATGAAGTCTAGACGTATTTTATGCTTTGCTTTGATACAGTGTCTATTTGACTATGCTAATGCGGCTTGGTACGGTAGCCTGGGTGTTACGGATAAGAAAAAACTAAGAATAATCCAAAATAAAATTGTGAGATACATAAATGTTTTAGGACCAAGAGCACATGTCGGATGTAATGAACTTGAAAGGGCAGGATTACTTCATGTAGATCACAGATCACAACAATTAATATTACACCACGTGCATAAAATATTCTATTCGGATACATTAGATCATTATATAGCAAATAATTTCACCCGTGTATCAAATATCCATAGGTACGGTACTCGAAATAGTCATTTTAATTTTATATTGCCAAAACGTGAAGGACATATAGGGAACACTTTTTATTTTAATGGCATCCAATCTTGGAATGCTCTACCCAATAAAGTAAAAGCAGTTAAAATATTTTCTCAGTTTAAGAGTGCATTAAAGAAGCACCTAAAACTGGAAGCTACTCGGGAGCAATATTACCATTAGAAATCACACATTTTGTACTGTTGGTTTCTACTATTTTAGATAATGTATACATTAGGGCATGTTAAAATATAATCTTGTTTCACATATTAGGAGGATTGTTGTTTGCTTATTATTTGACTGATGGATATGTATGTATGTATTTTATTATTATTTTACCATATTCCAGTTTTGTTACAATATGTTAATGTTTTATACTAACTATAGGACCCCATTGGAAATAAGCCTTTCGGCTTTCATGGGCTATCCTGTCAAGGTATTCTTCAATTTCATTGTAATCTCTTGTGATATTCTTGACGAATAAAATCAATCAATCAATCAAGTTTTAACAAATCGACCTACAGTTGAATATTTAGCAAAAGAAGACCCAAATACACAAAAAATGGGCATTTGGAGATTATTTATAGTGATAAATGGTGAATTATGAGTTTTTTGCATAAAATTTGCATAAATTGGCATTTTAGAATAGGGTGCCCTTCACCGATTTCGGGGCACCCTATCTGAAATTAATGCTTTTGATACCAGGGAACCAAAAAATTGCGCTTTTTGTATATTCTGTCCCCAAAATTTCGCTAAGGCCCCTGACTAAATTTTCATGATGTACTACCCGATCATGTGAACATAAAATTGGGTATAAAAGAAATCTTTCTTCAATTTTTTTTCTCTATATTTTAAAATAATCATCACTGTGGACCTAACCCCTTTTGCAAGTAAACTGAAATGAATCCAATCTCTTTTGATTAAAAAAGTTATTTTTGTTTGCCACTTTCATTCACGATTTCATATCAATTGTCTTTGATATCATTTGAGTGACTAAAAATTTAGAGGTTTAGAGACAGAAAACAATAAAATATATGTAAAATGGGCCTAACCCCTTTTGACAAATGAGTTCTTCAGAAGAGTTTAGTTGCAAAAAATGTTAGGTCCACTCCAAGAAAATCATTTTTTTTATTCTCCCATATTGCAATATTCTTATGCGAAACTAAATTTCCATGATACCATACCATGATAACATGAAGTTGGGTATAAGAAAAATCTACCTCTCTTCATATTTGTTTAGATATTCTTTTCCAAAAAAAATTTGTGTGGACCTAACCCCTTTTGCAACTAAACTGAAGTGGACCTAACCCTTTTGAAAAAAGGGATTTTTCTTTTCAATCTTAGTTCACTTTTTAATAGGAATTTCAACTTTTCTTTGGTATCAAATATCTATACATTGAGACATAAAAATCAAATTTGGTGAAAAGTGGACGTAACCCCTTTTGCAACTGAGCTCTTCATTTGTTGCTGCTTATTATTGAATAAGATTACTTATTTATTTGGTTGTCATCTTGTTCATTTCATCACGCTGTACGTACTTTCTTGTTAATGTTTGGTTGAAATGAACTAAACTTTAATGTGAGACTGGAGCTTCTTTAACATATTCGTGACATAGATAGTCTTACTATACAACGAACTCCCGGGAATAACAGTTACAGTTTAGTAACTCAGAACTTCAAAGATGTTTGTTTTGTTGACGGGGAAACAGTTTTTGTTTATACTAAATGACAATGCTAGGTGTAAATGCCCCCCAGAACGCTCATACACAATTGATTACTATTGTCTTATTATTTGATAGAACATGTTGAATAGAGGCACGGTTATTATGTTAACGATAATAAAAAAAATAGACTGTCAACATTAAATGTTACAGTCACACCAATGAAGCCGGTTCCAAACCAAGCAGTAATATATCATTGGAAATAATGTAAATAAGTTAGTCGGTATCGGGAAGGTTTCGCCGTTGTCATGGTTGTGACAATGGCATAAATAGGTAGAACGTTCCCCATGCAGGATGCCACGGCCGTAAGTTCAAGTGTGATTCTGTTTATTGAGTTGTGATTTCTAAAGGATATTAGAAATATAATTCATACTCTTACCGTTTTAATGACTAGACATAATAAGAATCTTGTAGGAAATGGCTGAAAAGGCTTTGGGAAGGAAATCTTGTAGCTCTTCAGAGAATTTGACATGCCCAGTTTGCTGCGACATCTTCGTCGAGGCAAGCATTCTTCCGACATGTGGGCACACTTTCTGCCGCGTGTGCATAAAGAAACACGAACAGGCCTATCCAAATGATGATTATATGTTGTGCCCTGTCTGCAGGAAAGAAAATATGTACACTTCAAGCAAACCTTCTGATAATTTCCCTCCTAATGTGGCGGTCAACGGATTCGTTGATGACTACCACAATGACCACCGTTCTAAGAGTGAAATACGACTGGAATGCACAGATGATAGACAATACGAGGGTATGATGCCCTTTTGAAAAACCTGCAAAACTTCCTTGTGTGGGAAGTGTCTGAAGATGCATCAAGAGATGTCTTTTCTTTTTGGAGGTCATGAGATTGAACATAAGAAGGTTAGTATTGGCAATTCCTTTGAGAAATTCTGCATAATTTATATATAAAAGAAATCTAAAAAATAAATAACTAAAAAAAAATCCCCTTGAAATTTGGGAGAATTGAGGTTCATTTTAACTCAGCATGCTCAGTGGCGTAACTACGGGGGACACGGGCGCACGTTCCCCCTACCCCACCCCTACCAATTGGCTGGCAAAAAGGGGAACAAGAGAAAGAAGACGAAAAGGGAATATATATTTGCTATCTGGATAATTTGAGGAAACATAATTTGCTTAGGGTCTTTTTTATTGATTGATAACGAATTTATTTCATTTCAAAGTTTCAACAAAGTTACAGAGTAAAGCAAATTATAATAAAACGTATTGAAATGAAAGAGAAACCTTCTGAGAAGCAAAGATTATCAATGAGGGTTTCCTTCAATATATATTATTGCAAGATCTAAAGAAGAAAATATGTATAATATACAAATCATCATATCTTTCTTGTAGAAATTAATTTTAGATTCTTGTAATATATATATATATAAATATTAAATCATATTCTCCCGAGTAAACTAAGATAAACAAGGCTGAATAATAATACAAGGTATGACCAAAAAGTGTAAAGGACACACGAAACAAAAAGTTACAAAAACAGGACGTGACAGAACGGTACAAGAACAAGGCGAGACAAAAACTATACAAAAACAAGACATACGAAATCGTAAAAGAACGGACAAACTAAAAAACAAAGGACCAAAACGAGTAAAAGAAAACAAAGCCGGACAGGTAGATATAATGAAAAGAGACAGAGACAGGAAAAGAAGCGAAATGAAGGGAGAGAGAGAGAGAGGGGGGGGGGGAATGTGGATAAACAGAAGATCTTAAAGATATCCAAATAGGATGAATAATTGGAGTGTTCTAGTTATTAGTGAGATTAAAAAAAAAATGCTCTATCAGTGTCTATTGAAACTATGAATTCTAGGCTTGCTTCGAATAGCTTGTGAAAGTGGATTCCAAAGTTTGATCCAAGAAGATACGAACAGTGTGTTTGTTAAAAATCTCATTGCAGGGTATATGTTTCGTGTAAGCATGAAATAAAATGCGTCTAGTGGTAGTTCATCTCTGAGAGACTGTACACAAAGGTTCCTACATTATACAGTGCGTATCAAAAAAAGTTTACACTAAGAAAAAAATCCTGTAAAATTAAACATTTGTATCCTGAAGATTTTTCCGCATTTTAACATTGGTACAGATCCATTTAAGCAAATGACGTTATAACTGTCGAAAAATATTTCCGCTTGAGTGAGCACCACTTACTTTTGAAAAGTTAGTGATAAATGATTAGCGCAGAACTTTGAAAAAGTTATGAGAATAAAAGTAGACCTTAATCATGAAGAACACGTTGAATTTAGCTAGTGAAATAGGTTTGAAGATATTTTTTACCTTTTTAAAGTTGTTTCCTTGCCCAAAACACTTTGGAGAGTGCATTGCGCCCCACCCCACTCCTCCACACACCGAGGCGGTATTTGCTTTACACTGAGCTATGATTTACATGAAATGGCTTGTAGGCTTGATTTTCATTCTGTTGATCATTGTCAAACTTGGAAGAGATGTAGAGAAACAAGAATTAAATGACAAATGAAATGAAAACCCACTTTAAATGATAAAAACTTAGTAAAAAAGTGTTGGAGATGTCTGACATAAACTTTTGTTCAGATTTAGTTATGTCCTCAGAACCAGCTGGCACAAAAAGGGTAAAGTTTGTGGTTACTAAAGCCCCTTTTACACCTTCACGGAAGCAACACGGATCATCCCGGATTGTCAATCCGGGGTCATCCGTGTACAGTCCGGGACTACCGTGTACACTCCGGCTACTCATCCGGCGCCATCCTTGATGTACCGGCATGTCCGGGAGAAAAATTGAACATGTTCAATTTTTCATCCCGGAGTACACGGACTGATAATCATCCGTGTTCATCCTTGTAGCCTCCTTGTACATCCGTGTAGCTACCGAATGCATCCGGGAGGCTCCTTGTAAGAACCGGGTGATCCTTGTTGATACCGGCTTTATCCGGGTCAAATGTTTGTATTGTTTGCGTACATGAACAATAGTCCGTATTCATAACCAAGCACGAGCATGCTCCAGATGCTGCAAAAAGGGACGAAACTTCATTCTAGCAAGATGCCGGCGACAAGAAGTGGTAAGGTCCGTGTAAAGACCCAGTAACATCCGTGATCATCCGGGTATTCCGTGTTGGCCCCGGGAGCATATCAAACAGGATCCCTATTGCTACCTTGCCTATCCTTGTAGACTCCGTACTTTTCCGTACATATCCGTGTTAATAACCAGTTAACTCCGTACTCACTCCGGGAATGCTAGGAAAATACAAATTTGGCACCCCGGATCATCACGGACTGAGATCCGTGATGATCCGTGTTGCATCCGTGAAGGTGTAAAAGGGGCTTTAGTGTTGAAATTTCAATGTGGGTGGCAATATTTTTATAAAATGCTTGAATGTATCTGTTGTATTTGAATTGACTAAACGTGCAAGCGAAATGTATGAGAAATGTTTCGCAGGGTAAATTTGATTTCACCCTTTCCCCTTGACACAGCGTGAAAACGAGCATTCCTGCGCAAACATATTTCTGCGAGCTTTACAAAAATGGACAGTGCTCACTCAAGTGTAATATTCTGTCGAAACGTTTACTTTCATTGGATAGATGAGACTTAAACCTAAGAATATATGTGAAAAAAATTACCCACATGTTGTATATTTTTTAATTCCCAGGGTTTTTTCAAAGCATTTTTTGATACGCACTGTAGTGGTAAAGATCATGAAGATCATGTATCTTTAAGAATACCACGAGTTTTTAAAAGAACATTCTTGTGTACCTGGTAATAGGAATAGCAAATAAAGCGCAATGTTTTTTCTGGTGTGGTAAAAGTTGATTCAAATGAAATTCACATACCCCCCCCCGCCCCGCAGTACAATTTTAATAATACGAGTCGGGAAGAAGAATTTCACTTCATAATTCCAATATTCTGTGAAATTATGTTACATGTATAATTTGTTTGTCCTTTCCTTGACAGTCTGTCGTCGAAAGTTACCCCAAGAAATTTTGTATTTGATACTCTTTGAGTATTAACATTATAAGAAATAATGGGAGCTCGTCAATGATATTGGTAAAGAGCATGTAATTAGTTTTATTGTTATTAAGTGATAAATTGTTGGCTTTGATCCATTCCGAGACTAGATTTAATTCTTTGTTGAAAGTGTCAGGTAAATGTTTGGGTCCTTATGGGAAAGATATAATAAATCTTTCCATAAAGAAGAGTACAGTATAAAGTATTTGAAGATTTAAACAATCTGTAATGTAGACCAAAAACAAGAAGCGGACCGAAGATTGAGCCTTGAGGGACTCCACATGAAAAAAGATTTTGTAGGAGAATTTACATTTGCTATATGTTCATAAGCATATAAGACCTCATTCTTCATTCGTAAAAAGATTTATCTGATTGGTAGAGTTCCATGGAAGAAATTTTCTTCTTTTCACAATCAATAATTTATTTTTACCTGGGAGCTTTTGTAGGTGACGTTAACAAATTTCCCCACAGACCACCGTGACAACAATAAACCAGAGTTGCGAGACCATGCGTGTCCAATATCAAGAAGCAAGTAGCAAGGTTCAACCTGCAATTTAATAAGATATAAAATAAAGAGTCATAAATTATCTTGTATACATACATACGTGTGAGTCAACTTCTCAGTAGCACGTTATGTCACATGAATATAAATTGCAGGTACAAATAAAAAAATCATTCTTTTGTATCAAACAAATATCAACTCTTTATCCTTTGTTGTCCCTTTAAATAACCTCATTTGCATAAAGCTAAATCAGCTACATTAGTTTCAGTTACTTCATCAGTTTCATTTTATCATCAATAAATGCCTCTGCATATGCATATCAGTCTTCAGTTGGTGTCATTTTGTCTGCTTGAATTCTATAATCTAACCTGATGAAACACTCTTTTAGATTCCATCAGTAATCCTAATAATTTCTATGAAATGTCTCACAATAAGCAAGTCAATAAACTAATGTGTCAACTATTAAATCCTCATATCATCTTTAGGTTTGGCAATAAGATAAACAAAACCACCAGCACTGTGTGCACAAAAACAACAACCACAATACATTGTATGCTCAGCGCACACTGGCATTTCTTTACTGACCTCATTAAAAATACATGCTGTGATAATTATCATTCATGCAATAAAATGACACATTCTTGACCTAAATTACAACTTATAAATTCATGCTTACACATATCAGGGTTGCCAGTTAAAATTCATGTGTGCCTAAAAAGACAGTTGTCCATATAACTTGTATGGTTTTTGAACCCCAAACAGCCTAAAATATGGCATGAAAAATATCTGGCTAAGCTTTGTTTATCAACATAAATTCATGCTTTGTTTGCCTAGTAACTGGTATCCTTGACATATGTACTACGAATAATACATTTAAATGTCCAGCAATTACAGGCTGGCTCATAAGTGTTCATAAATACTCAGAAATTACGTTTCTGTTCATGTAAACCCCTCAAAAAAAGTTCTGCAACCTAAGTTTGAGTGCTAATAAATTTCTTCGTGAGCCATCATCATATGTAAAAGTTGTACCATTGGAAAGTATGATTATTCCTCTTTACAATCATGTGTCATTTGTAATGCTTGTGTTATCATGAAATACACAGACATGATAAATATGCAGCAATGTCAAAAATGAAATGTTGCAAAATTCGTTGCCATTTCACGTTTGAGTTCTGCAACTCAAACTGCAAGTTTGAGTGCCAATAAATTTCTTAATGTGTCATCATTATGTGTAAAAGTGATATCTTTAGAAAGCATGATTATTCTCCTTTACAATCATGTGTCATTTGTAATGCTAGTGTTATCATGATATACACAGACATGATAATACGCAGCAATGTTAGAAATGAAATGTTGCAAAATGCGTCGTTTCCAATAGCGAATTTCCAATTGTTTCGAGGATGGACAGAGTGCATTCACTGTCACCGGCCGGCCTGCATGGTGGAAATTCTATAGAAATGGAGACTCTTGTTAGAAATCAATGCACTTTGCAACATTTCACTTCTGACTTTTCTCAATGTTCATGGTGACTGCATATTCCATGACTACATAATCACAGCAAATGGCATGTCATTGTAAAGAGGAATAATTCAGCTTTCCAATGAAACCAGTTTTATCTTTTATACTTCATTAACCAAACAGATATCATCCCCCAAAACTGAGTTGCAAAACTTTTTTTGAGGGGTTTATAATCCTTTCTATATTTACTGTACAACGTACAACTAACACTTTCATTTAGGCACTCTCCCAATAGGCGAGCGAACTCACACCTAGTTCTGAAAACCTAGAATGAGCTGTAATTTTTGTACTCAAATTAGTAGTGTTTAAAACAGCAAAATTCATTGTCTCTCATACACATGATAAATGAAACCTCAAATTCAATTAGTAACTCATAATTATTTACTTACAACATCGGCTCATCAAAAATACGACAAAATAGCGATGAATCTATGGAATTATGTTTATCAACAAACGTGTCAATTCTTGCTGCCCAGATTACACAGCGCCTCCAAGCGACAAGGCCAAAATTGTCACTGAAGGTTTCTCGTCTCTGACGTCATTGGACGTCTGAGCAAATCATAGCACTGGATTTGGCAATTAATTAGTTAACCTGAATAAAGCGATGAATCCCAATAAATGGAGTTAGAAATGAATATTCATGATCTCGGTAGGTAAAATATTTTAATCTGGGTATACCCTTGAGCTGAGGGTCAAGTTTGAGAGGGTATGTAAGGGGGGGGGGGGGCTGATGCCAAAAGGGGGCGCTTCAAATTTTTGACCCCTTAAGGGGCCTTGAAAAAAATTACCACAAATTTTCCAGTAAAAATTGAGTTTACATGCTTTCCTATGGTGAACCACTAATTTTTGTTGCTAAAGGGGGTCTTAATTTTTTTTAGGTCAGAAGAGGAGGGGGAGCCCGAAATTTTTTTGTGATATCTTTTTTTTTGCATCAGCCCCCCCCCCCTTACAAGTGTTTGTGAGCAGTTCTAAGGTTACTATACTGGCGGGCTAGGCAGCTAAGAGGCTAGGCTAGGTATCAAAAATATGGTTACTTGATACCTACCAATTATACATCAACAAGCAACAATGGTACGTATTGTGGTACACTAGTTGAATTTCAACAGTCATAAGCTTAAGTTTCAAGTTGAATCAACTTGAAGTCTAGTGGTACCAAGTCTAGTGAGCTACCTCAGCTCAGGCTCTGATACCTAAGGCTAAGACTAGTTCTGGCTCAGTAGCCTACTAAGTAGGTCTAGCTATATAGCCAGCTAAGTCTAACTGCTATTTAGGCCTATCTCTCAAACTTGACCCTCAGCTCAAGGGTATACCCAGATTAAAATATTTTACCTACCTACCGAGATCGAGAAGACAAATTAAAATAAGTCTGGTAACCAACATAAGTTCTCTACACCGTTCTCCAAACGAGTTCTCTTTGGCACCACATAATAGTTTGTACGTCTCTACAACGCTATCAAATTACGCGCGCTATGACACTGCTATGACTCTTCAATTCCCGAAATTCAACTGAATACGTCATTCATCATGCTCATAATAAATATTCATTTCTAACTCCGGTTATTGGGATTCATCGCTTACCCGTGTGTGCAGGCTTCTTCAGACTAAAGGCCCGTTTACATAGCATCCGGTACGGCGACCGTGCACGGCACCACGGCAATCCGGCACGGCAAAAAAAATCGATCACCACTAAATCCTATGAAACTGTTTCCACTTCAACGGTGCCGTGCCGTGTTGTATAACACGGCGTAATTTGCCGGATTTGCAGATCGATCAGCAAGCCATTTTCAGAGCCGGCACACGGTTTTTTTCACTTCTGGCCAATCACCGTCCAGATAAATTACGTCATTGCCCACATATTTTCTGATCAAGCGACAAATCGCCTGCGGTGAGAGTCTATGGGAGTTTACGTGTTAAATGCAAAATCGCACGTACACGTAGGTCTACGTGTATAACCTGCTGAAGAGAGGTGAAGGAGGACTTGATCTTGCCATTCTTGGTCTGGTAAGCAACTAATTAACAACTATTTCGCATACTGTATAACTGAGCCCCAGAAAGTAGAGCACAAGAAAATAAGGCCAAATAATATAAGGCCGGAAATAATAATGTGGGATAAGGCCTAACGACAACGTTAGAACTTAGATGTAAGGCTAGGCCTAGGCCCCTAATACTAGGCCTAAAAAGATAGACTCGGTTTCCTAGCTACGGTACGTCTAACGTTAGAAATGTTAAGTCAGGCCTACCTTAACATCTAACTTAGATAGGCTAGATATTTATCCTATAGCCTAAGTCACATCTAGAGTCTAGGTCTAACGTTATGCTTTATGTTACTGACTGTTTTGTGTTAGTCTTAGACTCGATAATCCAGGTGACTGGCCTAACGTCGTTAGATTAGATCTAGGCCTACTAAAGAAAGTGAGACTTAGATTAGACTAGGCCTAGGGCAGGGGACTAGTGAGTAGTCGAGTCTAACGTTAGGCTTAACTAGATCCTAACGTTAGTTAGATACAAAATTCTAACGTTAGACCAATAACGTCCACAAAAGTTAGACCTGTTGTTAGGTCTAATGTTAGACCTAAGTAAGTTAACGTCGTTAGACCTCAGGCTCTGAACGAAGGAATTTTCAATTAGGCCTACCGCTACTAGTACTAGCCTAGCCTAGTACTAGGGCCTATAGGCTATAGTATAGGGTCTATTTGAGAGAGGCACTGGGTCGTTTTTTCAGCAGCAAGAGTGGCACTGCAGATAGGATATATGAATATGGCTTAGAATATAGGACCATATAGGGGCAAAATCTTTTTTTTCTTAGCATGACCCTATGTTTTACATGTACTTTTCAAATGATAAAATGTATTATTTCAACCTCTTGAAAAAAATTCTAGACGATCACTTTTCTCTACAACAAATGAAATCATTTTGTTTAGGAGAATTTCTATTTGTGCATTAAAAATGCTGATTGGACACTGGCCTTTCCCGAAACGCTTTTGCAATTCTTCCTTAAAACCTTTGTTATTATTTGCTAATAAGATTTATATGGAATGTGTTGCATGACAGATAACCGACATGGAGGAAGCCCTTATCCTAGAAGTGTAGGAAAATCCAATCCTGTATGACAAGAGATTGGAGATGATTAAGGACATAGAAGTAAAAAGCGATGTATGACATGACATTGGGCGTCAGCTTGTAATTTCAGGTTGGTATTGTTTAACGTCATATTATTTTTTTTTCAAACTTTACGATTTTTTCACTACCAATATGAAGAAATATATTGAATATACATCTTTAGAAAAGAGTTATATTTGTATGTGGATGTTTGAAAGCAAATCAAGTTCACAATCTTACAACTGCAGCTACCTCCCGGTTGTTATAATTCAATGAATATCAATGGTAAGTTTTGGTCTTTATGGCCATTTTAAAAATTGTTTCCACATGTGTAAGATAGTCTATAGTGTTTTGAATTTAAAAAATAACGGAAAGTAAATAAGAAATAAGAGCAAGGGTATGTAAATGTAGAAAGAGACCTTGCTTTGTGATGTGGACCAGAAACTTTATACCAACCCCTCCTCACAAATACGTAATATAAATATCACGTCACTTTTACAAGCAAAAAAAATGAAGGAGGCAAAATTCTTTACTTTCAAAAGCACATTGTTAATTTTCGCATTTAAATATTTCGGGGGGGGGGAGGCGGGTTGGGTAGGGGTAGGAAAAATTTTCAGAGGTTACAGGAATTAGATTTTGTGTTTTTTTTTAATCATCTTAAGGTGACGTAGCGAGGTGAGGGACAACTTCCTAAAAAAAAGGACAGAAAATGGAGTGGAAGATTGGTGACGGAGCTCTCTCAAACAAAGCACGTAAATACAAGTACAGAGAGGCAATGGAATTCCTAGTTCTCTATACATACATAATCGAGAGTAAGTTATTCATTATTTTGTTTTCTTGTCCCAGGGATGAGAGAATATGTATATCAATTTGAATTCATGCGAAGAAATGTATTTTGTAAATATGAATTCTGATATTATGCTGCACTTGACCCAGGTTTAGTTTTGGGGTTCTGACAGGAATTCCTTGCACCAGGAAACGGTCAGGCAACAGCTATGGTATTAATTTGCACTTTGTGCACTCTGCAGGGTGGATATGAGAGCTCTCGTACAAACTATACGAATCAATTTAGATTATACATTGATGGTTGGCTCATTCTCTCATGTTTACATCAACCCGTTTCCTGTAATTATTATATACATCCACATTTTCATTTAATATGATTGATCATATTTGTACCTGACTACCTGTGCAAAGTAGTACAGGTTATTAGGTGTTCCATTTCCTTGAAGTGAAAGCCATTTGCCTTCTGAAAAGTAACCCGCCCCTTAAAAAAGTAATATAAAATAAAACTACAGACGTTAAGAATATTAATGAATTGAAGAAAAGAAGACTGTATCGACTTGGTACATGAGAGTCGATTTTTTAGTATTCAGTATTCTGAGTAAAACATATGAAATAAATTTGAACATATGATTTTTCTGTCAACAGAACAAGTTCAATCTTGGATCCTGTGTTTGATGTGGACACACCAGGAGAAGCCTGTACCAAGCAGGAAGAAACTGAGCAGGAGAATGGTGACATCTATCCACAACGTGGGTCAGGCTTCCTCGTCATCATCCTCAGGCACGTCCGCAACATCAGTCCAGTCTTCAAGTCCCAACTTCACTTCAAATCGAGGACACAATGTTGCAGTAATTTCAAAGCACCGATAGTCATGGTGACAACATAACTGTAGATCAATTTTTCTCCAGTTTGTCCCCCATTGTCCCACACTGTAAAAGTTACCTCAATGCCAGCTCCATTGCTATGAGGTTAATTTCGGTCTTCTGAACATTGAACATACTACTATAGGAATTAAAGGTTTCGTGTCATCTAAATCCAAGTCGATTCCTATTGATGTGATAAACATCTCACAATTTAAGAATCCAAATATGTTTCGTAGATTTAAAAAAAAAGGTAACGGAAAATATTCTAACTTGCTATGCTCCACCGCTAAAAAGAGAGCTGATATCTTATTCCCTCTGACATTACTCAATACTCATCCAATTGTTAGCTAACAAAGGGACAGTGGTTTGTAGTTTGCCAGAGCTAACAACCTGTCAATAGTCTCAACATAAAAGATGCAATGTCAGACATGCAGCATCACCAACAAATGAAAAGCAGTGTATATATGATTACATCTGAATGACTTATGATAAATCCATATGAAATAAATCATTTGCAGGAAATCTACAACTTTAATGACTGATATCGTATTATAAACAACTACACCATAAAATGTGTTATTCTAATTTCCACTTGAATTTTTCACTTTAACATCTCCCATTGTTACAGTTGCAAGTCAGTCTCAATTTGCAGAAATTACGATTTTGAAGGATAATGATCTTCCTCTTTTGTAGATCTGGAAAATATCGTCTGAGCATGTTCACCATTTATCAAAAATATATTTATTTTTTAAATTATACTTGAATTTAAAATCAGGATTTGTTCACAGATAAGAGAAGTTGAACAGTTTGCACATCACAGAAATTTGGTTCATGCAAATATTAACATGATAACTAGTAATGTACTATCAAATATCAACACATGAAACCAGTTACTGTGAAAATAAAAATGATGGGTACTGGACGGAACGTTTCTGGACTAATGTTTTATTTTGGAAACAGAGATCTAGGATTGTTTGAAATATGTCAAAATGTTAGAAACAAAATTTCATCTCTAAACAGAATGGCAATGACACTCCTGGGGCCTGCTTCATAGAGAGGTACAACTATCATAACTTTGTCTTTAATGGTAATATGGCGCAACATCCAATTATAATTGTGGTTTCCATGGAAGTTGCCATAATGTTAAAGTACTTTTGAAATGGGCCCTTGGACATGAAAAATACTGACAAAAGAAAGTTGATGGTGAAATAAGAATACATTCATCCTTAAGAAAATGTTTGACGCCCCATGCATTTTTTTGTTTATATATCTCTTATGATTATTTTCTGTAATAAATTAATGAGCATCACTTTTTTTCAACAACAAATATAATGTAGATTGCTGAAGAACCTAAAATATATTTGGAGCTGAATTAAACTAAAATTAAAGATGTCGACAAAATGAAGTACAGTGTAATTGCTCTTATTTATTGGGCCAGACCTCACTTGGCATTGCTTTTAAAGAACAAGTCCATCCCAACAAAAAAGTTGATTTGAATAAAAGAGAAATATTCAACAAGCATAACACTGAAAATATCAAAGTCGGATGTAAAATAAGAGAGTTATGACATTTTAAAGTTACGCTTAATTTTCACAAAACAGTTTTACATACACATCCTGATCGGTATGCAAATTAGGAGACTGATGACATCATTCGCTCACTATTTCTTTTGTATTTTATTATGTGAAATATGAAATGTAATTTTGTTCTCATTGTCAAGAGAACAACAATCAATTCCTCCCTAAACATGTAGAATTAGCATTGGTTCAGTCAAGTTGGTCCTTGTCAAATAAAATATTGTATTTTTCAAAAAATAAAAACAAAGAAATAGTAAGTGACATCAACTGTCTCATTTGCATGTCACTGAGGTGTGCATATCACTCTTTTGTGAAAATAAGCGAAACTTTAAAATTTCATAACTTTCTTATTTTACATCCGATTCTGCATGAATTATGCTAGTTTGACTTTTTTTCGATTTATTCAAATCAACAGTTTTCTTGGGTAGATTTGACCTTTAACATATAATATACCGTATTCAAATATGTTCAGAAATTATTTGGTATAACCAATTTAACTAATAGAAACAGAGAGAATATAGTAGAAGAGTCGAGAAAAGTGAAGAACTAAGGGTGAAAGGTGAACTAATGAGCACGAGGTCATGAATGAAGAAGAATGTTCTGAATATAAATGAGAAGACAATAGAAACATGTGAAGTTGGAATGGCAATAGAATGTGATGTAACTAAGGAATGAGATGAACAGGTGACAATGGCATAGAAATGGGAAGTGAAGTATGGAGAGCAAAGTGTAAAATAAAAAGATTAATCATGACAAAATTCAATTACATTTAAATAGAACGATCTATTCCCGTATAGATGAGTGAATAACAGAAAGAATATTGTGTCTGCCAAATGAGCAGTCCGTCAGATTGATTGAGGCTTCTTGCTGTAATTTGATACAAGATTTATTTATACATAGATACACGAAACCATTAAAAATTACTTCTTGCCACGCCTGAAGCAGGCTTCTTTGCCTTGGGTTTTCATGGGTACATCGGACGGTTTTTGCCTGCTGGACGGGATCCGAGCACGGCTTTTTTGCCGTGCCGGGGGCAGTGGAAACTGGAAATCGGCACGACTAGCCGTATGCCGTGCCGGAATGCCGTGCACGGTCGCCGTACCGGATGCTGTGTAAACGGGCCTTAACGCTGTCCCGACGTAGATGGGGTAGTATCGGTAGTGCGGAAGCCCGTGAGAATGGTTAAGTACGTAGAAGAAAGTTGAGTGCCTAGCGTCTCTGTGCTCTTCATGATATCCCCTTTACAGGTCTTAATACAAGAAATTTCAACTTTGCTGCTCGCAGGATTTGATTGATAAATAACGTATCATGTTCGTTATTATAAAAAAAGTTCTTAAATTTCCTGTATTTGGGCCTAACTCTAAAAAAAGGGGGAAAAAGGAAAG
Source organism: Lytechinus variegatus (assembly GCF_018143015.1). Taxonomy (NCBI): domain Eukaryota; kingdom Metazoa; phylum Echinodermata; class Echinoidea; order Temnopleuroida; family Toxopneustidae; genus Lytechinus; species Lytechinus variegatus. The sequence goes on along the minus strand of NC_054748.1, from coordinate 6,345,791 downwards.
AAAAAGAAATGACACGCGCTCGCGATTGCATTAGTTGACCATGATGAGATAAAGTTGATGTTGTCCCTTTTCAGTTCTGAATATAATAATAATAACAATGATGATAATAATGCTAATAATGATACTACTTCTTACTTCTACGACGCTATTTCCATAAGGCCCAGAGAGCTGACATTGAAAATACTACAAAACTACGTAAGAAATAGGTTTTTAACGTTTATTTCGTCAAATTCATATTAATGGAGACAGTCTTATTATTAGGGGTAGTATTTTGATGTTGTCACAATAAAAAGTTCTATCAACAGTTATATCACTTGTTCACTGCTACCGCCCTGCCTGTGGTGAATCTACAGTTAGGACTATGGTATGCCAATGTTGTACAGGGCACACACTTTAAAAAAATCATTAAAATATCACTTTTGTGACCAAAATTACTAATTTCCATACAGTTGCAATTTATTTCTCATTAGTAACTTAAGAATAATTTTTGTATTTACCAGAGCGCTCCAAAACTTGAATTTTGGGCATATTTTTGTGTACGCCCTCTATTGGTGGAAAGCCGCTGCGATCCACCCTGCGCCCGGCCCGCGCGTTTCCGTTTTACACCCTGGCGAAGGCATTTTCCGGAAAAGTAGGTCTCACAGGCCTAATTCATTCCCCATAGACTCATGTGTTAAATTGGTACTTTAAAAAATTCATAAAAAATAAGGATGAAATTCGGGGGTCGAATGTTTACTACCAGTGGATAGGATTTATATCTGGCAATCCATATCTGACCAGAAAAGGGTCCCTCGACCGGCTCATTTCAAAAATAAATTGGCGTGTTTGAAGACACCGTCGGGGGGAGCAGATTCATCAACTCAAACAGCAAAATGGCCCTAATCCTTCCGCCAGTCAAAATATAGTCCAAAATTGGTGATATTTCTTCCCAATTAGGGAAAAGGAAGTTCAGTAATTACCAAAAATAGAATCAGAGTTAGATGTACAATCATATGCATACACTTTGTCAATCAGCCATATCAAAATAAAAAAAATAGCAATGGGTTGGCTCGAATGAATATCTATGGCCTACCACTAGTAATTAGGCCCGTGAGACCTGTATTGTATGGTACATGAAGGTTTCTTTTTAATTTACCTTCCTGGCTTTTCTTCAACATCTGTACACTCACTTTATCACAAAGAAATGCATGAAATATACAGATGTGTTATGTAATGACCATTTCTAATGTTATTCCTAATGTGTAGTGCCCTATGGATTTACACACATCCTACATGCCTATATGTAGCTCAACAATGGATGCAATGTAGGGCCCAAATCCTATAATGCAAATTGTAGATATGAATAGTGTGCATATCTGGATTCAAGATCTGCCCACAATATAAATACCAGATTCACATGAGTTTAATTAGATAACAATAAAAAGAAATGAGAATCAACATACAAGCATACTATAAATTCACATCTTCCTATGACAAGGGCCCAAGCCAGGGTGTAAGAGAAAGAGACAGGGGGTTAGATGGCTTGTATTCTAAATGGATGGGGGCTAGTCTGGCTAGAAGTCAGTAAAAGTTGAACAAGATAGCAGTATGTAGAACTCATTCTCAGCCCCCCCCCCCACATACTAACTATGCTTTTCTCTACCCCCCCCCCTCCCTCTTGAATCCACCACTCTTCAGCCAAATTCTAAAGTTTTCTCTTCTCATTCCCTTCCCCATGAACCAATTTCACAAGCGCAATTGATGCAAGGCCTATCTAATGTGTACTTTATCTCGTGATGGGTGCAATACACGATTTACAGCAGCGCTTGTCGGTATACAAAAACACACGACAACATGCTAGCAAGTCCCACGCACAGCCTACACAGCCTAGCCTAGGTACACAAACACAGAGTTAGTTACTAATAACAACTTGTTACCTGTAGTACCCCCTATGTAGCCTTGTATAGCCATGAAGTTCATTTTTGGACCTCTTGATGATTGAAACATGTCTACTAGTAAAAACAATCTGCTACTGAAGAGTTGGGCAGGTATTTCATCCACTAAGGAATTCCCCATGTAATAGGCTATGCCAGGTTATATATAGGTCTCACAGGCCTAATTCATTCCCCATAGACTCATGTGTTAAATTGGCACTTTAAAAAATTCATAAAAAATAAGGATGAAATTCGGGGGTCGAATGTTTACTACCAGTGGATAGGATTTATATCTGGCAATCCATATCTGACCAGAAAAGGGTCCCTCGACCGGCTCATTTCAAAAATAAATTGGCGTGTTTGAAGACACCGTCGGGGGGAGCAGATTCATCAACTCAAACAGCAAAATGGCCCTAATCCTTCCGCCAGTCAAAATATAGTCCAAAATTGGTGATATTTCTTCCCAATTAGGGAAAAGGAAGTTCAGTAATTACCAAAAATAGAATCAGAGTTAGATGTACAATCATATGCATACACTTTGTCAATCAGCCATATCAAAATAAAAAAAATAGCAATGGGTTGGCTCGAATGAATATCTATGGCCTACCACTAGTAATTAGGCCCGTGAGACCTGTAGCCAAATAACGACTAGTGAAGAGTCTACGTCTACGTTTGTTTACATTATCAGCTGGGCGCGCGATCCAAAGTCCGCACCGAAGTTACCCGCAGAACATACTTGCAAATAATGCAGCTGAGCTTATACTTTCCAGGTTCAATATGAATGTTTGCCTTGATCATTTGCCTTCCGATTTGCTGATGTCTGTCTTTCTCTCTATCTGTCTATATATCTATCTCTCAAATTCTATCTCTATCTATCTATGTAACTGCAGTATCTATCTATCTAATAATCTTCTAGCTCTGTCTCTCTCATTCTTTATCTAACATCTATCTATCTCAAATTCTCTATCTCTCTCTATCTATCCATCCATCTGTCTGTCTTTCTCTATTTCTCTCTACCTACCTATGTAACTACAGTATCTATCTGTTAATTTGTCGCTCTTCTCTCTCATTCTTGATCTATCTGACATCTATCTATCTCTCAAATTCTCCAGCTCTCTCTCTATCCATCTGTCATGTCTTTCTTCTATCTATCTATTTATCTATCTATCTATGAAACTACAGTATCGGTTAATTTGTCTATCTTCTCTGTTTCTCTCATTCTTTATCTATCTAACGTCTATTTATCTCTCAAATTCTCTATCTATCTCTCTATCCATCTATCTATCCATCTGTCTGTCTTTCTCTATTTCTCTCTATCTATTTATCTATTTTTTAACTAGAGTATCTATCTATCTGTTAATTTGTTAATAATCTTCTCTGTCTCTTTCATTCTTTATCTATTTAATATCTATCTCTCTATCTATCTATCCATCTGTCTTTCTCTCATTCTCTCTATCTATTTATTTATCTATTTTTTTAACTAGAGTATCTATCTGTTAATTTGTTGATATTCTTTGTCTCTCTCCCTCTTTATCTATATCTCATCTATCTATCTCTCAAATCCTCTATCTATCCATCTGTCTTTCTTTCTCTATTTCTCTCTATCTATATATCTATCTATCTATGTATCTATCTATCTGTTAATCTTCTCTGTCTCTCTCATTCTTTATCTTTCTATCTATCTGTCTCTCAAATTCTCTATCTCTCTCCTTCTATAGCATCTGTCTGTCTTTTTTCTCTCTTTCTCTTTGTCCGTCCATATTTCTATCTATAACATCTCTCTCTCTCTCTCTCTCTCTCTATCTATCCTTCTCTCTCTCTTTCTCTCTCTCCCCCTCTCCCTCTATATATCGACCTCTCTCCCTCTCCCCCTCTCTCTATTTATCTATCTATCCATCCATCTCTCCCTCTTTCTCTTTCTATCTATCTATCCACCGCTCTCTCTCTGTCTCTCTCTCTATTTCTATCTATCTATCTGTCTATCTTGTTTCTATCTATTTATCAGTCTTCTATATCTATCTTTCGGCACCATCAAACTTCAATCTTTCCATTATAAGTATCTGTTTATTTTGATTTTGTCTGTCATTCTATTCATTTAGTTAATGATTTATTTTTAGAAAAAAAACTATCATAAACAACGCGACTGCAAAAGCATGTTCGGATTCACTCGATTCTATCTCTCCGTACATGAAGTGCCGAGGAACTCTGCTCTTATCAGTAACTGTGCAAATTGCATGCGGTGGTGGACTCGCCTGTGTCGCACGCTGCATGCAACCAGCGAAGTGTGTAGACTCTTCACTAGTCGCTTTTTGGTTACTTTTCCGGAAAATGCCTTCGCCAGGGTTTAAAACGGAAACGCGCGCCCGGCCCAAAGGAACCTGCGTAATACCTCAACCACAAATAGCTTTATTCCGATTGCAACTAACAAAAACTGCTATAAGTTTTCTTTTATACCACGTTCTGTTGTTGACTGGAACAACTTGCCAAACTCAATCAAATCAATTCTCGACAAAGACAAATTCAAAGTAACAATCCAGAAGTACCTAAACCAAAATTAATACTAAGCATCGCCTCTCACCTCCGCGTAACGACCATCAGCGCACCCTAACCCTGCCCGTTTGACCCCTTTTAGGGGAGTTGGGCAGTATCCTGGAAGTAAGTAAGTAAGTAAGCAATATGGCAAGAAAAATTTCATTTTTTGATCTCTATTTTTAATTAAGAAAAAATGATTTAAAGATTCAAGTTTAAAGATTCAAGTTTAAGAGCCAAATTATATGAATAATAGGTGTAATGGAAACTGACAGTGTAAAAAAAATCAAGCATTTGCCCCAAAGAAAGAGAAAATAACCAAAACATTGCCACCCTTATTTTGCCACACATGGAGATATAACCGAGAACAAGGTTATATTATAACCTTTTTCATTGAATGAGTGAGTTATATAACATTTTCAGGTGTTGATACTAGACATTTCAGAAACTACTTGAAATTTCCTGTACATGTATTTAATCCCAAATATAAAATATAATTAATACATTAGTTAACCGTGATGGGAAAAGATGCTCTTCATGATTTGCTATGAAGAGACCTTTATTTTTTCAGGTCTCAATATTAAAAAAATACCTAGTTGACCGTGATGAGATACTGCTGTAGTAATGAATGTAATCCATAATATACTCTATGCTACATTACCTACAAAGTATACTCCGATTGGTTTTCTTAATGGATTTAAAATAAATCAACGATTAATATGACAAAAGAATGATATCAATACTTGACAAGAATGATATCAATGTCTCATACCTACTTGATTCTTGAACACGTTTATTTTCATTCAATATTTTGGTTCATTTTTACAGAAGAGATTCCAGCCTACAGATGATCCCGTTCTTGACTTCAGGAGCATCTCATTATCAAATCCCAAGTTAGAAGTCATTCGGTGCGTAGATCTAAGGGCAATAATGAGTGGAATGACCAAGTACTCTGATAATAGGGTGGGTATCGGATATGGAGATGTAAATGGTATAGATATCATTGATTCAGCTGGTAGAACGCAACCATACCGGAACATACCAAGTGACTGGGGCTATGGGGATCTTGTCTTTCTCGAAGGCATGTCACTATGCGTAACGACGGGAACAGGAGATGACGAGAAATACATACGTGTATACTCTTCCAAAGGATCTGAGAAACCACCCACCCGCTTTACAGGCTCTGGCGTTCTCGGCCTAAACAGAGGCACATCAGATGACATCATCGTTACTAACGAAGGAAACCATGTCTACATTTTTGACCCTATAGGACAAACACTCAAACACATTGTTCAAACAAGACCCAAGACCGGTCATGCATCTGCCAGCAGCTCTGGTTTGATCATCGCGAGTTCATGTTATTTCTCTCCAAGCGTGGTGACGGTCTATGACAAGGATGGGAATTCTGGTGAGTCTCTACAAGCTCCAGAGGATGTCCACCTGTATGCTGCCGTGGATAAGCAGGACAGGGTGTATGTAGCAAGTGCTATGAAGAATGGTGAATTGGTGATCAGGCTCTATGACATTGATGGTCTAAACCTGAAGGAAAGAGTTGAATTCAAAGCGCTCAATTTGAAAGTGATGTATCAATCGTGGTTTTACCTGGTTTGCCTCTCACCTCAAATGCTTGCATTTGCTTTTGAGCGTACGTTGTATTTCATCACAGTATCATTGTAATAACATGTATCTCATTCTAATTGAATTTTCATTGAATTAGACAATACACACCATCATAGACCAACCCCTTCCTTCGCACGTTTTAAAATATTTTTGCTGTGATCCTGTACTGTAGTGAATGCATGTATTCATTTCTGTTAGATGAGTAAAAGAAGGATAAAATTTGTTTAAATGAATCAACGGAAGAGAATACTGGCTTACAATAGCCCCCCCCCCCCCCCTCTCTCTCGTGTCAGTGTGGTATTGTAAAGGAAGCTTTATTATAACATAGTTTGTTAAAGGTCAAGTCCACCTCAGAAAAATGTTAATTTGAATCAATAGAGAAAAATCAGACAAGCACAATGCTGAAGATTTCATCAAAATCGGATGTAAAATAAGAAAGTCATGACATTTCAAAGTGTTTCGCTTATTTTTAACAAAATAGTTATATGAACGAGCCAATTACATCCAAATGAGAGTGTTGATGATGTCACTCACTATTTCTTTTGTTTTTTATTGTTTGAATTATACAATATTTCAATTTTTACGAATTTGACGATTAGGACCTCCTTGCCTGAAGCACAAAATGTTAAAATAATGGAATTCCACGTGTTCAGGGAGGAATAAAACTTCATTTCACATGACAATGACGAGAAAATAAAAATATTTCATATTTCAAACAATAAAAAACAAAAGAAATAGTGAGTGAATGACATCATCGACTCTCTCATTTGGATGTAGCTGGCTCGTTCATATAACTGTTTTTATGAAATGAAGCGAAACTTTGAAATGTCATAACTTTCTTATTCTTAATCCGATTTCGATGAAATTTTCAGCATTGTGCTTGTCTGATTTTTCTCTATTGATTCAAATCAACATTTTTCTGAGGTGGACTTGTCCTTTAAGGGAAAATTTCACCCCAACGAAGAGTTGATAAGATGGAAAATCAGGAAAATCGAATAAACATAACAGTATAAAGTTCATCAAAATCGTTAAGTAAAAAGGGTATGACATTTGAAAAGTTTCACTTCATTGCAGAAAACAGTTAGGCCTATATGCCCATCCTGGTCGCTTTGCAAATAAGGGGATTGAGCCCGGGATTGAGTAAATTTTCATTTTTATCACTTCTTGATTTTTCTCATTTTTCATTCAAAACAACATTTTTGTGTGGTGGACTTGACCTTTAATAAAACACCAGTCTTTAATTTGTGTAGGCCTACATCTAAAAGAATAGAAAACACGTTTTTTTTTTAAATTGTAGCCTATCGGTGTTGTCTTAACACCCGTGTGTTAATCCCAAACCCAATTTGTGTTGTCTAAACAGTCACACACTGTTCTGGTGTGGATAGAGACTCCCTTATGACGTTGTCTTAACACTATACCCAACACTAAACCCAAGCCAAGCTGGTGTTGTTTTAACACTTCTCTGATGTGGATAAATACAGAATCCATTCTGGTGTTGTCTTAACAACATCCTGTGTTAATCTCGAACGAAATTTGCATTGTTTTAACACTTTGCATGTGTTGAAAAGATACATCTGTCGGGTGCTGTCTTAACACCATCCTTTCTCTCCTGGAAAGAACACAGTGTTACACAGTGTGGTCACACAGTGGACTGCGAAAATGTTATTAACACTGTTAAAATGCTCAAATTCAACAGTGTGAAGATGTATACACACTATGGACACACCGGCAGTATGACTCTCCACAGTGTGTTCACACGGTAAACTATGGCCCGTATTCCGAAGTCAGGTTTCACTTAGACCATAGTCTAACTCTGTGCTAAAATTATGAAAAGCCAAAAGTGTCAGTTTTGTTTATTAAGTTGTATGTTTCTTGTGTTTACTGTGCTCTTTCCTGATTCATCGATGGTGAGGAAAATCATCTATTTTTATTTCTTAGACAATTATGATTGGTTTCAGAGCCAATTGAGATGAAATATGATATCTCTACTGCTAGTGATTTATGTAACAATTTGCTCTCCATATTTATACCACAACTTTAAACATGAGTTTAAGTTAAACCCGAGTTCGGAATACGGGCCTATGTGAATATGGGGGATTTCACATTGTGTTCCACACTGTGGACACACTTTGAGACACTGTGTTCTATCCAGCAAGGATGTTAACCACAAACCGAATGAAAATTTAGATTTCCTATCTGTAATAGATGACGTCATTCATAAAAAGTTAAGACATCAGAAACTACAACACATCCCACATGTCATTCTCAGTGTTATCGCTTATACCTACATAAATGTCATTTACATAATTTTCTTTTGCCCTTTATCTTGTGATGTTAATTGTATAAGGATGAGCTGGTGCATGGTAAAGAAATCTAATTTGTTAATTCTCTTCTCTCTCTTGAATGTTTAATCATAATATCACTGATACCTATTCAACTCAGAGGAAAGAATTGCTTTGTGCTCTTATAACTATTTATTCAACAATACAGCAACCAGCTGTATATCTCCGGGATCAGCGGAGGAAGAATCAGTATCACGCTTTCCATCGGTTGTGTGTTATAACTGATGACATTGGTGCATATTGTTAAAATTCTTTTCAGTGTTTATTGAAAATTCTGTTAAGATGGTTATCATTTCAGTTTTTTTTACTTGTTTTTATTATGTCTCTAATATCTCATACTGAACCCAGAAATATCTTATTGACATACATAAAAAGAATTAAAGGTCTGGAGGATATATACAGTATAAGAATTTTACACATCACGACGTAAACCCGATAAGAGGCAATTCTATATCTTCTCAAGTAATTTATAATCGAATCTATATTCATATGATACTTGTTGATATCAGGTCATTTTTATCATTCTTTATCTTGTACATAATTTTTAATAGGCCTATTCGATATTTCTCAAGGTCTGTGTTAAGCGAAGCTATACTGACATGGGTCTGTTATACTATTTCAAAATTTAATTTCATAATGATCTTTGAGCTATTTTTTCATGTTTTCGGTACATTATTATGTTTATACAGTGCGTCCCAGAAAAAAGGAAAAATGATTCCCTCATCAATGTTCTTCAAAGGCGAATGAATTCGAATTTTCATTTATATCATCATACAATAATCAATTATTCTTTTTTGATAAGCATTATGAGGCGAACACTTCACGCATAAATGAACAAAACGAGTTTAAAAATCTAATGTCAAAAGCAGGTTGCGCAAAAAAAAATTGGAAAATATTGTTCATGAAACGACGATTGGCTCAATAGAATTTCTTTTGTATTCTTTGTTAAGTTTCTCTCCCTGATCCCTGAAATGAGAAAGGATTCAGATTCACATGTGAGTTTCTGCGCAAATTGTTCCTGATATGCCTCAGTTGAGGCTCAGTATTTATTGCTTGTAATTTACCCTGCCTGAATTCCTTGCTAAGCTGTTGGTATCAAACTAAAGATGGGATTCCACTCTTACCGTAAAAATCGAATTAAAAGTAAAAACATGTTTAATAATTCTGATTTATGCCCCTGAAAACGAGTTTCCTTGTTGTGGGACGCACTTTATATTTACACATGTATATAGATGTAAACTCACAGTCAATATATTCAAATGATGAAGGCATTCCTGATCTGGTAGTCATGGAAACGCACATGTTAAAAAGCATAATAATAAGCATACTACAGGCGCAGATTGTAAATATTAAGGGTAAGTGAGAAAGTTTTTATGTCATAATCAATTTAATGACGCACTCACAAATATAGATATGCGTGAGAAGAAAAAGATAACTGATTAAGAGCTAAAAACTAATTCAGGATGAAAGGAGGTGACAATGACGTGTAATGTCACTCTATCTGAAAATGAAGTGTCAATATGTTTGGAGGAGAGTTAAATGTGTTCTGGAAGAGAAAGAATAATAGAACCTGAACTAGACAATGTACAGAGATAGCGTGGTAAGATGATAATTGTGAATAAACTCATTATTTCTCCAGTTATTTATAAAAAAAAATATTTGTACAGCCAAGAATTCCTTTGTGTTATTTTAACATATTTTGATGAAATTTTCAGCATTTTAGTCGGTAATTTTTTTTCAGATATAATTATATTCAACCTGGAGTGCCCCTTGAAAAGGACTACCATCCATTTTATGGAAGTTTGGTATTTGCAAACATATAATTAAATAGCAGCACTAACTCTGATGCTTGAAATGATTTCATTTTTTTTTGCTGAGGATTTGAAATTTTTTTACGTGGCATGAGATAAATGCTTAGAGGTGTATTGCAGGCTGAAAATTATGTGATTCGAACAGGTGGTGCACTGGAGTAAACTCAGCCTAATAAAATACTGAAAATTCACTAAAATTGGAAGATAAAGTTAAGCATTATTCCAGTGAAATATTTTTTTGCAATTCCTCATGAATACAAAATGGGCGAGCTGATAATGCCATATCACTAATGATACTCTCATGGCAGTATGTTTATTTCACTTTGTCCACTACAAGACTACATGCACTGCAAATCCCCGGTGCGATTTAACACCAGCCCGAAATCTATACATGTCCACACCAGAGAAGTATTGAAACAACACCAGTTTGGAATCAAACCGATACTGTTTTAACACTAATTGGTATTGTATAAGCATCTATCTGGTGTTAGACCAAAACGAAACTGATGTTGTTTAACACTTCTCTGGTGTGGACATATATAGATTCCTGGCTGGTGTTAAATCAACACCAATAATAGTTTTTGCAGTGTGGGTCTGACAACTGATTACCCATGTACGGCAATCACTGCTAAGAATAACTTAAATGTTTAGGAGACATGATTTTGACTAAAAATATGAAATCAGTATTTCTCGTGATAATTTCAGGAAAAGATGTGTTCAGGCGTAACATCATCAGCCCATCTATTGCATATTCATGATATTCATGATGGCAGTACACTGCAAAAACACCGGTGTTGATTTAACACCAGCCCGGAATCTATATATGTCATTTATTATTATTATCATTATCATTATTCCGGAATTATATGTCCACACTAGAGAAGTGTTAAACAACACCAGTTTCGTTTTGGTCTAACATCAGAAAGGTGTTTATACAACGAAGCATCGGTTTGATTTCTAACTGGTGTTGTTTCAATACTTCTCACGTGTGGACATATAATAATAATGATAATGATGATAATAATAAATGACATATATAGATTCCGGGCTGGTGTTAAATCAACACCAGAGTTTTCCAGTGTAAAAAAAAATTTCTCCACAAAATATTGTAGAATTTTGAGTTTAGATAAAACGTCTTTTAAATCTTATGAAATTGGAGCATTTTTCTCGCTAAATTTAGCTCCAAAGCTATAAAAATCTCAGTCTGGTGTAAACATTTAAAGGGGAATGAAACCTTTGGAACAAATAGGCTTGTGTAGAAACAGAAAAATCAAAGAATAAGAATAAAAAAAGTTTGAGAAAAATCGGACAAATAGTGAGAAAGTTATGAGCATTTGAATATTGCAATCACTAATGCTATGGAGATCCTCATATTGGCAATGCGACAAGGATGTGTGATGTCACTGATGAACAACTTTCCCTTTGGTGGACTATAAAATACCCTCAAAATGTCTCTTTTTGCTTTTCCTTATGATGATACAAACTCTTTATCCATGATGTATTCTTAAAAAATATGTATTACATGCCCTCATGTAGAAAGAACAGTATGATTTATGGATAGATGTGATAAAAGAGGCAATTCAAGTGAAATATATACTAAAGCAATGGGGAGAGTTGTTCACAAGTGACATCACACATCTTTGTCGCATTGCCAATTTGCTATCTCCATAGCATTAGTGATCGCAATATTCAAATGCTCATAACTTTCTCATTATTTGTCCGATTTTTCTCAAACTTTCGTTGATCTGTTTCTTTGATTTTTCTGTTTTCACACAAGCTATCTTGTTCCAATGGTTTCATTCTCCTTTAAGAATGTTATTAAAAGAGAGAAAGAGAGAGGAGTGACAAAAAATGAGAGTCATGGAGTGACTGGAAAAAAATGAAATAGAGAGCGAAAATAAAGAGAATAAAAGGACAGGATGGCCGAAGAGGACTAAGGAAAAATACAGAGAGAGAGAGATTAAATATGCTAATTTACTTACATGTTTAGCAGACATTTGCTTGCTTGTTTGTTTTAAAGTCCACCCAACAAAAATTTGATTTAAATAAAACAAGAGAAACATTCAACAAGCAGAGCACTAAAAACATCATCATAATCAGATGTTAAATAAGAAACTTCACTTTGTTTTAATTTCGCTTGATTTCAGGAAACATTTATATGCACTTTCTGGTCATTACGCAAATAAGGGTACTGTGATATCACTCGCTCTCTATTACTTTTGTATTTTATTTCATCAAATATGAAATATTCTAATTTTCCCTTCATTCCCCATTAACTTTTTTCTGAAAAGTAAGCGAAATCTTAAAATGCCATTACCTTGATAAATTTCCTAATTTACATCAAATTTTGATGAAATTATCAGCTTTTTGCTTCTTTGATTGAAATCAACCTTGACCTTTAATGTGGAAAAAATGAACAATAAAACAATTTACGAATTGGTAACGTAGACATTTTTACCACTTCTCTATGTCCCGTAATCTATATATTCAGATCTTATTAATTTAAGCATCGATTGCCCCTTTTTGAGATTTTGCATTTTGTAATAAAGTTGACACGAAGCCGCTGAACCAACAAAAAATAAATACCCCGAGACCTGGACCACGGAAATTATTTCCGTGGACTGGACTAAGACCGTTCAACTGAGTGGAAGAGCGCCACCATACGGCCTCAACAAAATTATAAATTCTCTTTCCTCCAAGATCTAATACCTCGCTCTCATTTGCTCAATACTGTGGAAGCTTAAAAGTGCCACCGAGATGTTGAGATAATTATCTCATCATGTTGACATCTTGTAGAAGAGATGATGAGATGACAAGATCCCGGATCTCATCATGTTGACATCTTGTAGAAGAGATGATGAGATGACAAGATCCTGGATCTCATCATGTTGACATCTTGTAGAAGAGATGATGAGATGACAAGATCCCGGATCTCATCATGTTGACATCTTGTAGAAGAGATGATGAGATGACAAGATCCCGGATCTCATCATGTCAACATCTAGAAGAGATGATGAGATGACAAGATCCCGGATCTCATCATGTCAACATCTTTTAGAAGAGATGATGAGATGACAAGATCCCGGATCTCATCATGTCAACATCTTTAAGAAGAGATGTTGAGATGACAAGATCCCGGGATCTCGTCATGTCGTCATCTTTTAGTAGAGATGATGAGATGACAAGATCTCGGATCTCGTCATGTCGACATCTTGTAGAAGAGATGATTAGATGACATGATCATGGATCGAAGATCTTGTCATCTGACCATTTCTTCTAAAAGATGTCGACATGACGAGATCCGAGATCTTGTCATCTCATCATCTCTACTAAAAGATGACGACATGACGAGATCCCGGGATCTTGTCATCTCAACATCTCTTCTAAAAGATGTCAACATGATGAGATCCGAGATCTTGTCATCTCATCATCTCTTCTAAAAGATGTTGACATGATGAGATCCGGGATCTTGTCATCTCAACATCTCTTCTAAAAGATGTCAACATGATGAGATCCGGGATCTTGTCATCTCATCATCTCTTCCAAAAGATGTTGACATGATGAGATCCAGGATCTTGTCATCTCATCATCTCTTCTAAAAGATGTTGACATGATGAGATCCAGGATCTTGTCATCTCATCATCTCTTCTACAAGATGTCAACATGATGAGATCCGAGATCTTGTCATCTCATCATCTCTTCTTAAAGATGTTGACATGATGAGATCCAGGATCTTGTCATCTCATCATCTCTTCTTAATGATGTCGACATGATGAGATCTGGGATCTCGTCATCTTATCCTTTGCTATCAAGATGTCGACTTCCCGAGATAATTATCTCAACATCTCGGTGGCACTTTTAAGCTTCCATACAATACTGTGGCCGTACGGCTAGTCGAAAACAGCCGTTTTAACATTATTTTATACCTGCTACATTTAGGTGGTTTGAATAAAAATGAATAAAACGGCCGTTCTCGACGCACCGTACGACGGCCGTAGAGCAAATGTGACCGACGTATAAAACATTAGATTAACAATTGATGAATTTCTTAAGATATTTCTTGCTGCAACTTATTTCATCATAAGCATGATAAGGGCGACATATAATTAAAAATAAATTAGCAAATGGAACAAAGATTTACCGTAATAACTTAGAGAGAAAGGGAAGTGGTAATGTGACATCATCTGGCCTCCTGATGAATATTCACGACGACGTGTATGTAACTATTTTCAGAAATATTGCTAAACTTTTAAATGCAATAACTTCGTTATTAGTTTATTATCAGATTTTGATGAATTTTTTGAGCATTTCGCTTGGTGAATTTCACTCTATTTGTGAAATACAAATATTTACGGCCCGGAGCACAATTTTAATACATGATGATATTTACGCCTTTTACAAGGTTTCAAAAAAGCGTCTTTCCCAATAATCAATCTTATCTACGCAAGATAACCCGGGGAAGGGGCGGGGGAGAGAAATACATTGTCATAATAAATAATCTCCATCTCAGAGTCCAGAGACCTGCACAAAGACGGACGGCCAAAATATTCTAAACCTTTTTTTCGGGGGAGGGGGGGTATCCTTTCCCTGTTTTAGCATACACCGCCCCTTCGTGTTAAGCAAGACTTTTCTGGACGGACATGGTGTCGATTAGGTAATGACACCCTCCCCCCCCCACCACCCCGAAACAAGAAGATAAATTATGACTAGTCTTAGATATAACAATTACTTCTCTCTACCACTGCCACCCTTCCCCTCCCCGTCCTCGGATCCTGGTTAGATAACTTAGATATAGCAAATATTTCTTTCTAACCCCCCCCCGCCACCAGGTTCTTGGAAGATAACTTAGGTATAGCAAGCTCACCCCTCACACCGCCTCTTCCATTCCACCCTTCCGTGTCCTCGGAAGAAAACTTAGGTATAGCAAATACTTCGTCCCTCCATCCATGCCCCCCTCCCTCTCTCTCTCTTCCTATATCTGTATATGTACAGATCTACTCTTTGTCATATCATGTTCAACTTGAGATTTATCTGTACTAGTATATGTTTGGTTTCTATTATTACTATTCCCACTGTGATTATGAATTATTGTTAAAGAAATTTGTACATATTGATTAATAATACTTAATTAATAATTCTTATTACTTAATATACGACGTTTTTCCCCAAAGCGCTTATAATAAAAAAAATTAAAACAAATTATATAATGCTAAAACCATAAAAACTACAAACTACTAACAGACTTAAGGTTACTTTTGGCATGTTTGGATTAATCAAGTTAAAATGCATATGTATATGAATTCCGAATCAATTCTATTAATGATTCCATGCTATAGATTATTTTCACATGTTACATAATGAGGAAAAATAAAATATGCGTTTGAAAAATCTGACTGAAATCAGCACTGCGGCGTAACTGCTTACAAAAGTTAAATAGCGCCACCATCACGAAAGAAAATAGTCTGCAGACACAGACGCTGATCGTAAATTTGATCAACAAGCAACGGGCTTCTGTGCACAAGAAATTAGGCAAAGAAGTTTAGACTACGTATTCAGACCACTTCCCTCGAGTTGAAGGGTCTACATAGCAAACTATGAAATATCCGCCCGATATTCACAATTATTTATGTGAAATACCCAGTTCGAGCCATCCGCCTCGTCTTACCAACAGTGACGTCAAGTCAAAGGCTACCCCCCCCCCTCTCCGCCCCACAGACTTAAATGAATGGTTCCATGGAATTTGCCCTATTTCTCGGCTCTAAATGTTCCAAAGACCAACCCTGGGTTTAAAGATAAATTCCAGTTCTGGTAACGATCTCAAAATGACTTTTTACAGAATCTAATATAATGATCACCAAAGTGTCTGTTTGTATGAATAAAATATCTGTGCCAAAGGATTCTGGAAGAAATTGTGTAATTGCTGAGAAATAAGCAAAATAAGCGCGGATTTGGTCACTTTCGTTGGGTCTTTATTCCAGCAATAATAATACACTGTCCCACTTGTGCCTATCTGTGTTGCTGATCTTCAGTGTGATCGTATTTCAGCTTAGATTTTATGATTTCACAAAGTTCAGTTTATGTAACTGTACCAGATCTAGATCCACGATGATATAGTCATACTTTACCTTGGTTATACAGACTTTCTCACCAAATTAGTGTTTTACTACAACTACTATCATTTAGCTTAAACACTATACCCCATCTTAACCCTAACCCTAAACATACCACCAAACCCTATTGCAACTGTATTACCCTGAACCCAAATTGTTAGACGAAATATTGTCGCCGGAGACAATGTCGTGCCACCAATTGAACATATCCCTGTAAAAAAATGAAGTGCTAATTTGGCACTTACAGTGCTTGTATAGTGACTGCGCCACGAGTGTTTCCAGTTCAAATATAAACTAAAAAAATCAGCATTTTCCCAAACAGTCCAGAAAAGGTGCTGTTCAAGACAATCTTGGATCTCGTCTTTTGTTAAACTAGTCCAAAATTTCATATTCTGCTTGTTGTCATTGCGAGCAAAGATTGTTTTATTTGGAAAGCTTTTCTGATGGTCTTAGCCTTAATGCGGTGGGAAAATATTATCATAGATCTGCTATCGTTTCCTTTGCCAAACATATGCGATAGGAAACTGTATTCATAGGTGTTGACATACACCGTAAGGCCCATTTTTCACTCTTAAAGGGGAAGTTCACCCTGAAGAAAACTTTGTTGTAAAAATCGCCGAAAAAATAATAAAAAATATTGGTGAAGGTTGAGGAAAATCCGTTAAAGAGTAAGAAAGTTATTAGAGTTCAAAGTTTGGGATTTGTGACGTCATAAACGAGCAGCTGCCCCATGTGTTATGTAATATAAAATGCATGAATTTCAAATTTTATATGGTTCCTGATGACTTAATTTTGTTTTCTATTCATGATCGGGTGTGAAATGATTAGTCTATTGATATACAAAAGGTACAGAGAAAACCATTTTTAATTTTCTGAGAAAATGACATTTCATTGACTTTTTACCATTCACTATGTAGGAATGCTGCTCGCATATGACGTCACAAATCAAATAATTGAAATTCTAATGACTTTTTAATCATTTGATGAATTTTTCTCAAACCTTCGGCAATATTTTTTATTATTTTTTCTGCTATTTTTACAATAAACTTTTTGTCAGGGTGAACTTCCCCTTTAACTCCCCGTTTACACAAGTCTTCATATCATCTGCAAGCACAGACTAAAAATTGACACTTTAAGAAGTAATGCAAAAACCATGATGAAGACGGCACTCCAAACCATATTTTGTGTCTCGGATAGGAAAATTGCCAATTCGTTCACTCACCACATGGTCTAACTTCATTTAGTCTAGAGCCATTCCGTCCATCAACATTTCGTCTAACAACTATTTGGTCCAATAGCCATTTGGTCCAATCATCACTTCGTCTAATCATCAGTTCGTCTATAATCATTTTCGTCTAATAACCAGTTGATCTCATACCCATTTCATTTTCATTCATTTTCCCCAATTATCATTTAGTCCATTTCGACCAAAAATTAATGGTATGTGGACGAAATGGCTATTGGACCAACTGGTTATTAGACGATAAGGTGAGTGGACGAAATGACAGTTGGACCATGCGGACGAATTGATGGTAGACCGGGGGGCGTTTCTTGAGTGTGTGTGTGTGTGTTTGAGTTTTGTCAGACGTGTATCAATCAGATATGATTATTTACGTCTGGGACCGACCTTTAACGTCACCATCCGAAAGACGTGACCAGGGCTCGAACCTCGAACCTCTGCATCAATTTGTAACTTCCCCACAGCTTGGATTACAGGCGCACGCCACAACGCTCAGTCAGGACCTGTCGGACCTGTCGGACGTTTTATCCGACAAGTCCCATTTTACCCGACAGTTACCATAGGAACAGTGCCTCTCAGCCAATCAAAATCATGGAAAGATGTCAGATCTGACAACTTGTCGGATGAAAATATTGATGAAACGCTCTCCAGATGATAGCAGAAGAGTTTGTCAAATGAAGGTCATTTTTATTACTTTTATCCATTTAGTCACACCTACCAGAATTCCTGGGGGTGCTTCAGGGTGCTTCAGCACCCCCACTTCCACGGACCATGCTCATAACTAGCTCCCTAATCATTAAGGTTTTTTCAGGGAAATTCCCGACATAGTAATTTTATCGATCACCCAAGCCGATATTGATCATTGATCAAGCAATCGGAAGTATGCCGACGTCATTCAAAGAGCGGTCCCTTTTTAGGTTAGCACAATAGCCAGCAGAGTGCATGGGCCATGTTGATAGTGATGATGGTGGTAGAGTATAGGCATACGTCACAATAAAACAGAATGGGACAGTCCCGTCAGAATAATCTGCAACAAAGTGACGTCACAATGTCAGAAAAGAATCTTCCCTAAACGGGCAAATTAGGGCAGATTGTGCACCTACTTTTCCATTTCATTCAATTCAAGTGGAGCGTTGTGGCCCAGTGGATTAGTCTTCGGACTTTGAAACAGAGGGTCGTGGGTTCGAATCCCAGCCATGGTGTAATTTCCTTCAGCAAGAAACTGATCCACAGTGTGCTGCACTCAAACCAGGTGAGGTAAATGGGTACCGGTACGAAGTAATTCCTTAAAAAGCTGTGTACGCTATGAACGCCTATCTTAGCCGGGTAATATAGGAGCGCCTTGAGCACCTAACAAGCATGACAAGGTGGATATGTTCGCAATATAAATACCCTATATCATTATTATTAATTCAATTATTTTCCATTTTCGGCAATATTATCATATTTACAATGATCATTCGATTTACATGTATACAACATAGAATTTTAAACAATGTTTAAATAAAATTCTACAATATAATATATGTATAAGAAATCGAAAGGGATTGAGACCGACTAAAAGACCTTTTAGGTGAAGACCCCATATTTTTAACAGCAATACATAGGTTATGGTATGAAATAAAAGGTATTGAATAAAATTAACGAATAAATAAATGAATAAATAAATGAATAAATCAAATAAATAAATGGTTAAACAACACACTCACAAATATTTTAACCAACATATCAGATATATTTTAACCAACACTCTTAGACACGCTTTTAAATTTTAAAAACACTTCTTAGAGCATCAGGTGGACCACAAATTGACCTCAGTTTTTTCAGAATAAATATTAAACTCATTTTCATAGGAGAGGAGATGGTTTCCTAAGTGTGTCTATATATGGGTTATTTCGGAAATAGGGACGTCCAAACATGCACATTTCATTATTTTCCGGTTGGAATTTAATAATGATAATAATCAAAGAAAAAAGAAATCAGTTTTAGGGAAAATACCGATAGCGCGAGTCAAAACGGAGAAGATTACGGAAGGATGAAAAAAAATATTCGTGCCCTCGGAACATCGATTGCTGGCATGATTTAAAAGGGGAGTTGGCCCTGAAGAAAAATGTGCTGTAAAAATAGCAAAAAGTAAAAAATAAATAAATAAAAGAATAGAAATATTGGTGAAGTTTTTTTGGGGAAATCAATAAGAAATAAAGAGCTATTAGACTTTTAAATATTTGATTTGTGGTGTCATAAACGAGCAGCTGTCCCACATGTTATGTTATACAAGATGCAAAAAAAAAAAAAATTTTAATGTTTTTTGATGTATGGATCATTTTTTTTTCTTTATAGGAACAGTAAAAAAACTATTCTAAATTTTGTGAGAAAGTTACAATACGACATGTAGGAAAGCTGCTCGCATATGACGCCACAAAACAAATAATTAAAATATTAATAACATTCTTATTGTTTGATGGATTTTTCTCAAACCTTCGGCATTGTTTTTTAATGATTTTTCTGATATTTTTACATTAAGCTTTTTATAAGAGTGAACGATCCCTTCAACAGTGAAGTAATGAGGCGAACATTTTGAGGGGATACGCCATGTCATATTACATGGGGCATAATTTTAACAACAAAAGAGTCGCGAGCGAACGAAAACTTTGAACTTATTCAAAATGAAATCATAATTTTGGGATAGATTTTGGCGAGATACCTTGATTGCGTAACCATGACTGGATTGTGATGTATAAAATCAGAAAATGGGTTTTT